>NC_142013.1:1551081-1613581 GCF_049901735.1 Notechis scutatus | reverse complement strand
AATGGCTCTCCAGTCTCTTTTTGAAAGCCTCCATTACAGGTAGTCCTCGACTTACAACAGTTCATTTACTGATCCTTTGAAGTTACAACAGCACTGAAAAAAGTGACCTTATGCCCATTTTTCACACTTAACGACCGTTGTAGCATTCCCCCATGGTCACGTGACCAAAATTCAGGTGGCTTAGCAACTGACTTATATTTATGACGGTTGCAGAGTCCCCGGGGGGTCACGTCATCCCCTTTGGCAACCTTTGGACAAGCCAAGTCAACGGGGAAGCCAGATTCGCTTAACAACTGGATGACTCACTTAACAACTTCATTGATTTACTTAACAAATGGGGTGGGAAAAGTCATAAAATGGGGCAAAGCTCACTTAACAAATTTCCCACTTAGCGACCTAACTGTGATTACCCAAAGGGGCATGGCACAAAAGCAACAAAGTCACAAAAATAGGTAAAGTCCCTTTAATTCCTCCAACTTGGCCCCCAATGTCCAGTTATCATCGGCTGGAGAAAAAAAATCTCCCAAGAAAAGCTTTTAAAGGGAAGAAATTCCATTCAACGAGACAGGGCAGGATAAGGAGTTGCAGACTTCAAAAGAAAATGAAACACACATAGTTAGGAGGACACCGGAACCCAGATAAGACTTGACAAACCAGAATAATTTCACGCTTTGCTTCCAGCAACTTTGCCATGTGCAGTTTGCCCTTTTAAACAGTCTTCCCAGCTGCAGCCAATGAAGGGGATCAGGGCCCTTTCCTCCCCCATAAACCACGCAACTCACGTTGCTCCCTTCTCCGTTCCTCCCTGCATACCCTAGGATGCAGAGGGGGTGGGCCTGGGTCTTCCTCTGAATGCCCAGCCGGCCTGTGCCCTTCCCCAGTTTCCTCCCCAGCCACCGGAGCCACACTCCCACTCCCTGTCAGCTGTTCCATCTCTCCCTCGGAGTCAGACTCCAACGGGGGCATGACAGTAACTTTGCGGCTCAATTGTTCTCACTGTCAGGAAGTTTCTCATTGAGTTAATTAACATGATTTGATTCATTAACATGAATTGATCCTTGATTATACTGCCCTGCTCTGCAATTGCAATTTTAGTATCCACTTTCCCCGCCTACTGCAATTCTTTGGGAACAGGAATGGCTTCCATTTTGTTTCCACCACCCAAAAGGAACTGGATACCCCCGGCAAAATTTGCCACCATGCCACATTCCTGTTGTGAGCCACGAAAGGCACAGAGGAGAATCTTGAAGCCAAGGAAGCCTTACCTGAGCCGTTTCTTCTGGGGGTCTGGCCTGAAAGACGACCTCTGTTGAAAACCATAAATAACCATAAATAAGGTCAGGGGGGCTTGCAAGGGGAAGGCAGTCGCCCTTAAGATGCCAACAAGGCTAAACACATTTTGGATCTTGGCTGAGAGGACTTCTGAGGAGGTTTGCAAATCCGGGGATTAGGGCTCCTTCTCCCCTTGTTGCCCTCTGCAGCACGTCTTTCTCCTTCTCGTCCGTTTGTCTGTCTATAACTATCTACCTATCCCCTCCTACCTACCTATCATTATCTATCTATCTATCTATCTATCTATCTATCTATCTATCTATCTATCTATCTATCTATCTATCTATCTATCTATCTATCTATCTATCTATCATCTTTATCTATCTACCTACCATCTATCATTGTGTATCTATCAATCATTATCTATCTATCTATCTATCTATCTATCTATCTATCATCTATCTATCTATCATCTTTATCTATCTACCTACCATCTATCATTATGTATCTATCATTATCTATCTATATATCCATCTATCGTCTATATCTACCTACCTACGTATCATCTATCATTATCTATCTATGTATCTATCATTTATCTATCATTATCTATCTATCATCTACCTACCTACCCATCTACCTACCTAAGTATAATCTATCTATGTGTCATCTATCCTATCTATCTATCTATCTATCTATCTATCTATCTATCTATCTAATCATCTATATCTGCATAAACAGAGGGATACAAAATCAAGATCACATGCAGTGATAGTACTGGAACTTTTATAAGGCCTTGGTAAGGCCACACTTGGAATCCTGCATCCAATTTTGGTCGCCATGATGTAAAAAAGACATCGAGGCTCTGGAAAGAGTGCAGAGAAGAGCAACAGTGAAGATTAGGAGACTGGAGGCTGAAACATATAAAGAAACAGTTGCTGGATCTGGGTATGTCTAGTTTAATGAAAAGAAGGACTAGGGGTGATATGATAGCAGTCTTCCAATATTTGAGGGGCTGCCCCAAAGAAGAGAGAGGGGGTCAAGCTATTCTCCAAAGCACCCAGAGGACAGGACAAGAAGCAACGGATAGAAACTCATCAAGGAGGGAAGCAACCTAGAACTAAGGAGGAATTTCCTGAGTGAGAACAATCAACCAGTGAAACTACTTGCCTCCAGAAGTTGTAAAAGCTCCAACACTGGAAGTTTTTCAGAAGAGACTGGATAAGTCACTTTTCTGAAATGATAGAGTCTCCTGCTTGATTCAGACACAGATTAACAGAGAGCAGAGGACTGGACTAGAAGACCTCCAAGGTCCCTTCCAATTCTATTCTATTCTATTCTATTCTATTCTATTCTCCTATTCCATTTCTCATTCCAATATTCTCTTCTCTTCTTCTCTTCTCTTCTCTTCTCCTCTTCTCTTCTCTTCTTCTATTCCATTTCTCATTCCAATATTCTCTTCTCTTCTTCTCTTCTCTTCTCTTCTCCTCTTCTTCTATTCCATTTCTCATTCCAATATTCTCTTCTCTTCTCTTCTCCTCTTCTCTTCTTCTATTCCATTTCTCATTCCAATATTCTTGTTAGTGTTTTGGGGATTAACCCCTAGCAGAGTATTGCAGCAGTAGTCAAGCCAGGCAGCCAAAGGAGAGTGGAAGGGCCCCAGAGTATACACACACTGAACACAAACACTGTTTGTAGTTTAAATAGTTTTTAATCCATTTAGAGTTTAAAGCATTGTCATTCAGTCCATTAAGTCATTCACTATATTTCCATCCAGTAAGACTCACTATTACAGTCCAAGTTAAGAGTCTTTGCAATATCTTTATCAGCCAATAAAGATATCTTCTCCTCCTCCGGTGCCTCTCTCCAGAGAAACAAACGCTGGATATTCAGCAAGAAGTTCAAACAGTAGAACAGTAGAATTACGCAGTAAATCAGCAAACAGTAGCAAACAAGAACAGTTCAGTCACAGGCACTCACAATTAGTCGCAGTAAGACACAGTTAGTCGCAGTAGGCTTTCCAGCTTCTAATGCTTCCTTATATTGTAACTTCTAACCGAACCCTTAATCGGCTAATTGCCTGCAGCATTGTGCTTAAAGTGATAAGCACTTAAACCATGATACCTAAGTTTTATATATTTATTCACCCAAACCATATTTGGTATCAATGTTATACCTAACATACTCCCCTTTTGGGTGAAATAAATATATAATACCTTTACAATCTAACCCCATAGTTTTCACAACTCTCCTGGTGCTTATTGGCACCTTGGGCTTTAGTAAAATTATCGGCTAAATTGTCCTCCAACATACAGTACTCTAGCTGAATCATCTTACTTCTTACAGATTGTCTCACGTTTAGCTATCTTAGATCTGTATGCTTGCTCCTTGTTTTTACTGCAATATTTGTGGCCATTTGAATTGCTGCCTGATTATCTTCATGTATAATTATAGGATAATCTACAGTTATACCTATATCAATTAACATTTGTTTATACATTATTAATTCTGTACATAACAGTGATAAACAGGAGAATTCTGCCTCCATAGTAGACAAACTTATATGCTGTTGTCTTATTGACTTCCAGCCTATTAATGTCTTACCCAGCATTATGGCTGTTCCTGAAGTCGACTTTCTAGTGTCTCTTTCTGATGCAAAGCTAGCATCTGCATAAGCACTCAGAATTAAATCACCCTTTGGTTCTAAATACAATGAATAATTCATTGTCTTTTTAAGATATCTTAATATCCTCTTAGCTGCAATCCAGTGTCTTTCACATGGTGCAGAATTGAATCTAGCCAACTGATTCACGCAGTACGAAATATCTGGTCTAGACCAATTACTAATATAACTCAAACTACCAATTAAAGATTGATAAATCACCTTATCAAACTCCGGGCTTTGTTCATCAGTGTTGCTAAACTCCTGACTCATTGGAGTCTTAGCTGGCTTACAAAGCTCCATCTTGTAATCTTTTAGCAATTTGCTTATCTTATCTTCCTGAGATATCTTAAAACCTTTCCGTGTTTTCTTTATATTCAAACCGAGATACTTCTTTATCTCCCCTAATTGCTTGATCTTTATTCTCTTTCCTAATGATGCTATTATTTTATTTGCTTCATCATTAGTTTCAGTAATCAATGCAATGTCATCTGTGAATAGTAATAATAATGATACTTTCCCATTTGTCTCCCTCTTAAACAAACATGGATCGGCTAAACCAGCTTTAAATCCTATATTGTTTAGTTCCTTTACAATATACTGGTTCCATTCATAGCCTGATTGTTTTAGACCATAGAGGCTTTTCTTTAACAACCAACAATCATTATTATCCTTATTTTCACTTTTAATACCAACAGGTTTTTCATATAAATAGTATGTTTTAATGGGCGTGCAAATAAGCAGTTTCCACATCTAGATGGTTAACTATATAGTTTTTACTAGCTGCCCACACTAAAGCTGCCCTCAAGGTTGCTGCCTTAAGACTAGGTGCAAACACCTCATCGTAGTCATTGGCATTCTGCCTAAAACCTTGGGCTACTAACCTTGCCTTATGGATTAAATTACCATCTTTATCTATTTTTACCTTAAATATCCATTTGCAGCCAATGGATTTCTTTCCTACAGGTAATTTGGCATTTTCATACACCTTCATATCTCTTAATGAATTCAGTTCCTTATTCATTGCTGCATACCAACTTTCTTTTTCCTTAGTAGGATACTTTTTAATTTCTTCTACAGAATTAGGAACTTGATTAATCTGGCACACTGTGTTAGCCTGGTACCTATCAGGCGGTCTAGATACATGTGTAGTTCTTCTGGGAATTACAGGGCTTACAGGAGGACTTTCTTGAACTACTACCTGTTCATGTTCCTCATCCTGTTCAGCTATTGAATCTGTTTCTTCCTTTATGGGCACTATTTCATCCTGTATTTGTCTCTTTACTTTATTTTTAAAGTTACAGGGATAACTAATGGGATTTCTATAGGATTCAATAACTACATCTTTATTGGCATCCTGTTCTAATTTCTCCCATCCTTCATGTTCTAGAAATTGGGCACTAGCACTACATAACACTTTAGATGTGCCTTTCTCCCAAAATCTATATGCCCTATGGTTTGCCTGATAACCAACGAAGAAAAAATCTTTTAGCTCTATGTTGCCCTTTTTTTCTGAGTTGTGCAGGAATATGCACCCATGCTGGTGCACCAAATGTGTGCAGGTAACTTAGGTCAGGTTTCCTGCCATGCCACCTGGTGAATGGTATTTCACCTGTTGTTGTATTAACAACGTTGTTCAATATGTTATTAGCACACATTGTAGCCTCCCCCACAAAGAATCAGGTAACCCAGAATCATTTAACATTGTTCTAACCATTGCCTGTAGTGTTTGGCCTCTTCTTTCAATAAAAGCGTTATGTTCTGGCCTGTATGGAGCAGACTTCTTATGCTCTATTCCAGCTACCTTAAGTCTGTTCTGGAATTTGTTATTAATAAATTCACGTACCATTATCTGTCACCAGGGTTATCAGTTGTCGTTAGACTTTCTTTCAGCAAACTTAAGCCAATTGAAAAATGTTGATATGTTTCAGTTTTGCTTTTCATTAAATAGCAAAACCCATATCTAGAATAATGGTCCATAATGCTCAGTATATATCTAGCACCCCCATACTGGGTTTCTTTGGACCTATGATGTCTGCAAATACTACTTCTAAAGGTTCTTTTGTTTTGAAACCATTTAGCCTATTTGCAGGCAATACTTTGCTCTTATCTTCACAGCAAACATTACAACGCAAATATTTATCACAAGGTTTTAACCTTATTCCTTCAGATAACTCAACTGTACGTTTTAGCATTTTAAAATTTACATGCCCCAAACGCCTATGCAATAAATGGATACATTCTTCATGAGGCTTTATATTATTAAATACAGTTTGAGCCTCCCCTTTCTTACTATTATCTAAGACATATAATGTTCCATTTAAAGCTGCAGTTACCCTTTTGTTATCTTTTTCAATTATGCAATTATTATCCTTAAAAGTAATTACATAACCTAATTTATCTAATACCCTTACTGAAAGCAAATTAAACTTTAGTTGCGGTACATACAACATTTTTATATCCTGGTTTATGCACGGACAATGTGCAAAACCTTCACCTTTCGCTTTCAGATTCCAGCCGTTAGCAAGAGATATATGTTGAGAACTTGTAGACATTTTTATAAATTTTGTCTTATCTCTTGTGATGCAGTGGGATGCGCCACTGTCAACCACCCATATATCATTCTTCACATCAGAGTTGCTAAACATGGCTAGTTCAAATGCTTTCTTTGGCTTTTTTATATTCTGGCTTTTTCTCTTTTTGCAAAATCTTGCCAAATGTCCTCTGCCTCCACAATTAAAACATTTTTTAATTGTGTATGCTGTTGAAGATAAATTCACTTCTTCCGGGTGCTGTAATTTGCTTTGCTGGTTTCTTTCAAGCTTTGAAGATAATTTCTCTTCTTTCTTATCTTCTCTCAGCTCGTCACGCTCACGCCTTCTTCTGGCTTCTTCTAGTAGCCTGCCTGTTATGTCGGTTAATGAGAGGCTTTCTTTTGGCAATACCTCTAACGAAGTCACATAGTCATCATAGCTTTGATCTAATGAAGATAATATTATGTAGACTTGTTGCAGTTCATTAAATATAAGCTCTTTTTCTTGCAATTCTTGAAAAATGCTCTTCATACAGTTTAAATGAACTAACATATCTCCATTCCTCTGAAGATGCGTTCGAAAAAGCTTCCGTGTAAGATTTATACGTGCTCCTACACTGTCCCGAACATAAATCTTCCTGAGGTTCTCCCCAGCAGTTTGCAGCATTTTCTTCTCCCCACGAATATGGACAAGCTGCTGATCACAGAGAGTCAGTCCTATGATGCATAAAGCCTGCTCATTCTTCAGTTTAAAGTTTTGTAACTTTTCGTTATCATCATCATCAGCAGGATCCCAGCTACTCACATCTGGTGGGTTTGCTATAATGTCCCACAAACCTTCTTTACGTAGAAGTAAACTACATTTCATTGACCATGAAACATAGTTTGTTCCATCCAGCCTGGATATCATGGACAGTTGTGACAAATTTACTTGTGCCATTACTCTTCAGATATTTTGACTATTTTAAACTAATTAAAACAGTTTGTTTTTACAGTAATGTGCAACTCACACCAACTCTCTCTGCTATATCCTGGTTAGTTAGACTATGCTGCTGGGCCCATAACCAATGTTAGTGTATTGGGGATTAACCCCTAGCAGAGTATTGCAGCAGTAGTCAAACCAGGCAGCCAAACGAGAGTGGAAGGGCCCCAGAGTATACACACACTGAACACAAACACTGTTTGTAGTTTAAATAGTTTTTAATCCATTTAGAGTTTAAAGCATTGTCATTCAGTCCATTAAGTCATTCACTATATTTCCATCCAGTAAGACTCACTATTACAGTCCAAGTTAAGAGTCTTTGCAATATCTTTATCAGCCAATAAAGATATCTTCTCCTCCTCCGGTGCCTCTCTCCAGAGAAACAAACGCTGGATATTCAGCAAGAAGTTCAAACAGTAGAACAGTAGAATTACGCAGTAAATCAGCAAACAGTAGCAAACAAGAACAGTTCAGTCACAGGCACTCACAATTAGTCGCAGTAAGACACAGTTAGTCGCAGTAAGACACAGTTAGTCGCAGTAGGCTTTCCAGCTTCTAATGCTTCCTTATATTGTAACTTCTAACCGCACCCTTAATCGGCTAATTGCCTGCAGCATTGTGCTTAAAGTGATAAGCACTTAAACCATGATATCTAAGTTTTATATATTTATTCACCCAAACCATATTTGGTATCAATGTTATACCTAACAATTCTCTTCTCTTCTTCTCTTCTCTTCTCTTCTCCTCTTCTCTTCTTCTATTCCATTTCTCATTCCAATATTCTCTTCTCTTCTTCTCTTCTCTTCTCCTCTTCTCTTCTCTTCTTCTATTCCATTTCTCATTCCAATATTCTCTTCTTCTCTTCTTCTCTTCTCTTCTCTTCTCCTTTCTCTTCTCTTCTTCTATTCCATTTCTCATTCCAATATTCTCTTCTCTTCTTCTCTTCTCTTCTCTTCTCCTCTTCTCTTCTTCTATTCCATTTCTCATATTCCAATATTCTCTTCTCTTCTTCTCTTCTCTTCTCTTCTTCTCCTCTTCTCTTCTTCTATTCCATTTCTCATTCCAATATTCTCTTCTCTTCTCTTCTTTATTCTATTTACTCTACTCTACTCTACTCTACTCTACTCTACTCTACTCTACATTCTCCTCTATATTCTGTTCTATTCTATTCTATTCTGTTCTGTTCTATTCTAATTCTATCTCTATCATCCATCCATTCGATAGTTTAACTTCTATCTCATCCATCTGTCCGTCCATCCATCCGTCCATCCATGCATCCAGAGAACCACCAAGCTCAGCCGAGCCCAAACCCACAGTTCTCCTTCTTCCTCCTCCGCTTCACAAACCCCGCTCCCCTTCCAGCACTGATGATACTACATAGCTTGGTAGTGACATGTCTGCGAGAAAAAGCACCCAGCTCAGAGAGCACCACGGACCCCACTAAAAGGCACAGGATCCAACCCTGCTTAAAGTGAAGGCCTTGCCAGAATTTTAAAAGGGGAATGCATGGCTAGATAAAAAGACGTGGTAAAGAAATAGATTGACAAGCCTTACAATAAAAGTTAATAGATCGATATAGAATACAATATAAAATATATATCCATTGGATGAATGTATAAGATTAAATTATAGTGAAATTTAGAATATCTCGTATAAAATGATGGAAAAATAGTTTAGTCAAACAAATGTTTAATCATTGATATGACATAAGTACAAGCTAGATTGATAAAGTGAGAATTTATATATCTTGTGAGTAATGATAAAAAAAAAAAGGATAGCACAAAAGATTGTAACCAACTGACACACTGTATGTATATCATTGAAAGAGGATTTTATGTTTTTATGTTTTGTTTGTATGTTTGTTGTTAAAAATAAAAACTTTGAATTTAAAATAAAAAAAAGTGGAATGCACGATAAACAGGCAGCTGGAAAGGACCCTTTGGGGAGCAAAGGATCACTAAAAAATAAATAAAAATCAAATATATTTATTAAAACCAAATATCACCTTAACGCAGAGGTCCCCCAACTTGGCAACTTTAAGGCTTGTGGACTTCAAACTCCCAGAACCCTCCAGCCAGGAGAATTCTGGGAGTTGAAGTCCACAAGCCTTAAAGTTGCCAAGTTGGGGACCTCTGCCTAATGACTGGGGGGTGGATAAAACGTTTTTCCATCACGTTTGAGACGGTTCCCAGCGAAGGAAGAGAGAAATGCATTCCCACCCCGAGTAAGGAAGTATTATATTTACAACTGAAAGGAGGCCCTACCTACCTGTCTTGTCTGGATCCTGGGTGTTTTGGGTTATAATGTAACTGTACTGCTGGTTTAGCCTGGGGGACCGATCCTGGTGTGACTTTTGGGGAGATTTTTTCCGGCAACGTAAGCCTTCCCGGATCCCCGACTTTGCTGATAAAGGATGGATGGAGAAGTGATCCTGGCCCAAGTAATGGAGATACGGCACCTCTTTAATTCCGTTTTTGTCCAAGTTCAGCTGCTTTAGCCTGAGGAGAGAAAAAAATATAAGTTCGCTGTTTATTACGGCGCAGCAAATTTGGGGGGGGGGGGGCAAACCGTTAGCACCGTCTGCCATCTCTCATCTCTTGCAGAAAGCTCGAAAATTACGTGGAAGTCATTCCGTTGGGGGGCACCAGCATGGGAAAGTCGGTAGAGATCAGGAGTGGGACTCTATCTGGTCGGTCCAGTTCTACAGAACCGCTTGTTATGATTCTGCCCGGTTTGGAGAACCAGAAAATCACGCCACTGGCTGGCTCCGCCCACTCACTCCTTACCTGGCGTGCGCGCCGTCAAACTTGCCTGCTAAGTTGCTCTTTTCACCCTAACCCTAACCCCTAACCCCAGGGATTTTTAAATACTATATAAAAGAAGACACGAGAATATTTGAAGAAAAATGAAAGAAATTAAGATATGAACAGAAAATATATATATAAGGGTGAAGAATGTAAGAACGTTTGAGAAAACGTATAGAAATTATAAACAGAATGATATGATGTGGAATTGAATGCGAAAGATGAATATGTCACTAAGGTCATGTTTCTCTGGAAATGTAAAAACCTGGAAACCACTCTGGTTCACTAAAAGAGGCATTTTTTGAAATATAAAAATAAAAAACTTTTTACCAAAAAAAAAAAAAATACAGAATAAGAGAGTTGGAAGGGACCTTGGAGGTCTTCTAGTCCAATCCATTGCATAAGCAGGAGACCCTATAACATAGGTCTTCAAACTTGGCAGCTTTAAGACTTGTGGACTTCCACCTCCCAGAATTCCTGAGCTAACATGACCGGAGGAGGAAGAATTCTGGGAGTTGAAGTCCACAAGTCTTATAGCTATCAGGTTTGGAGACCCCTAGTCTATCTCATCTATCTATTGATCTATCTATCTCTATCTTCTATTCATTCTATCTATCTATCTATCTATCTATCTATCTATCTATCTATCTATCTATCTATCTATCATCTGTCTGTCTGAAGGGTCTTCAAACTTGGCAGCTTTAAGACTTATGGACTTCCAACTCCCAGAATTCCTGAGCTAACATGACTGGAGGAGGAATTCTGGGAGTTGAAATCCACAAGTCTTAAAGCTATCAGGTTTGAAGACCCCTGGTCTATCTCATGTATCTATTATCTATCTATCTTCTATCCATTCTCTATCTGTCTGTCTGTCTGTCTGTCTGTCTGTCTGTCTGTCTATCTATCTATCTATCTGTCTATCTGTCTATCTGTCTATCTATCTGTCTATCTGTCTATCTATCATCTATCTATCTATCTATCATCTGTCTGTCTGTCTGTCTGTCTGTCTGTCGGGTCTTCAAACTTGGCAGCTTTAAGACTTGTGGACTTCCAACTCCCAGAATTCCTGAGCTAACATGGCTGGAGGAGGAATTCTGGGAGTTGAAGTCCACAAGTCTTAAAGCTGTCCAGTTTGAAGACCCCCCTGCCCTAGACCATGTCAGACAAACGGCTGTCCAGTCGTTTTCTTAAAAACCTCCAATGATGGAACACCCACAACTTCTGGAGGCAACTTCTGTTCCACTGGTTAATTCTTCTTGGCTGTCAGGAAAATTCCTCCTTAGTTCTAGGTTGCTCCTCTCCTTGATCATTTTCCATTCGAAAAGCTATTTGTTAGGGTTCTTTAAGAGGATACAAAGTGGTCCGGTCTCGCCTACCTTCGAAGATTGGCCAAACTGAGGAAGACAGTCGAGTCGGAGAGTTGATTGTCGTCTAGAAGCAAGACCTCTAACGCTGGGAACCTCAGGCAGTTACGGCTGTTGACGAAAAGAGAAAATATCTACTGGCCACTTTAATCCTCCTATCTTTGCTGTTTCTCCTTCCTTCCTTCCCTTTTACTTTCTCACCTCCTGTTTCTTGGGGGAACCGAGACAAACATCTGTCAGAGTATTCATGAACTGGCAGAGACATGGTTAGCAAAGTCAGCCAATGAGAGCTGAATTGGGGGCTGAGAGTCTGGGTGTGGCTTAGCTCGGGATGCTCAGTGCTGAAGTGAAACCAACTTGCTTGCCTGCTGAACTATAAAGTAAAGTAATCTGTTCTGACCTCCTGAGCTGCTATTTATGTTTTGCTTGTAACATTTTTCAAGGTTGGAAGAAACCACCGGTTCTTCAATATTTCATTATGTATATGAAGAAGTAAATGAATCCTGCAAAAATCAGTCATCTGTGCATTTTCTAGACTTGAATTTCTGCTGCAAACTCTCACAAAATCCTCGTTTCATCTCCAGAGGAAAACTCACTCAAGTCCAAACAGGAATTCTGGGTTACATGGAAAACGCTCCTGCGGCAGTCCTACCTACTTCTCTTTGCTGTCATCGCTGAAGATAACTTTGGTGCTCTTGGAGCTTGGCGGTTTTCTTGCAGACGTTTCCTGACCCAACTAGGTAACATCATCAGTGCCAAAAGGGCGTGGGGTTTGCAGGGAGGAGGAGGAGGAGGAGGACAATGACTGTGGAGATCCTGGTACTCTCTGAAGCTGATCATTTTCTTACAGATGCTTCATAGCCCAACAAGGTAACACATCTTGGTCCCTTCCAACCCTATGATTCTGATAGATAGATAGATAGATAGATAGATAGATAGATAGATAGATAGATAGATGGATGGATGGATGGATGGATGGATGGATGGATGATTGGATGGATGGATGGATGGATGGATGGATAGATAGATGAATATAGATAGATAGAGATAGATAGATAGATAGATAGATAGATAGATAGATAGATAGATAGATAGATAGATAGATAGATAGATAGATAGGATAGAATAGATAGATGATAGGTAGATGAGAGAGATGATAGGTAGATGATGATAGATAGATAGACAGACAGATGATAGATAAGATAGATGGATATATGGATGGATGGATGGATGGGTAATAGGTAGATGAGAGAGAGATGATAGGTAGATGATAAAGATAGATAGGTAGACAGACAGATGATAGATTAGATGGATGGATAGATGGATAAATGGATGCAAGGGTGGGATTCTACCAGTTCGGGCTGGTTCTATAGAACCGGTTGTTATGATTCTGCACAGTTCAGAGAACCTGCAAATCATGCCCCTGGTTGGCCCCAACCCTCTTTGCCTGCCCCTCCCCCCCTTTTTAAATAAAAAATTCAATATTTACATAAATATTTATATTTACATACAAGCCACGCCCAGCCAGTCACATGACCACCAAGCCACACCCATAAATTAGGTCACGCCCACAGAACCGGTTGTTAATAAATTTGAATCCCACCCCTGGATGGATGGATGGATGGATGGATGGATGGATAGATGGTGTCAACTATAAAACGTGTATACAAAATGTTTTATGAGTTGACATATGGACATATGGATGATAGGTAGATGAGAGAGAAATGATAGGTAGATGATAAAGATAGGTAGACAGACATGATAGATTAGATAGATAGATGAATGGATGGAGAGAGATGATAGGTAGATGATAATGATAGATAGGTAGACAGATGATAAGTTAGATGGATGGATGGATGGATGGTGTCAACTATAAAACGGGTATACAAAATGTTTTATGAGTTGACATATGGACATATGGATGATAGGTAGATGATTAAGATAGGTAGACAGACAGATGATAGATTAGATAGATAGATAGATAGATAGATAGATAGATAGATAGATAGATAGATAGATGAATGGATAGATGGATGATAGGTAGATGAAGGAATGATAGGTAGATTATAATGATAGATGATAAAGATAGCTAGATAGATGATCTGATATATTAGATAGAAGATAGATGATACATAGACAGACAGATAGATAGATATAGATAGATATTGTAAGATAGAGAGATAGATAGACAGATAGACAAATAGATACAGTACATAGAGAAGCAAGCCCCGTGCCATTGTAGCATTGATGATGTTACCTAGGGTAATAAAATGTCCGCAAAAACACAACCCAACTCAGAGATCACCAAGGACCCCATAGTCATCATTGTCTTCCTCCTCTTCCTCCTCCTCGCAAACCCCACTCCCTTCTAACACTGATGATCTTACCTAGCTGGGTCATGAAACGTCTGCAAGAAAGCCACCAGGCTCAGAGAGCACCGAGGAGCCCTCATTCCAACCCTGAGCTATAAATATTCTACTTTATTGGCAAGATGAACTCACAATCTCGTAGACGCTGAGCTGAAGGGAAGGTGACCAGGATCCAGAGGACTAAACCAACATGGGAAACCCTACATGTGCTTCCTTAAGCTCTCCGTGGAAGAGGAGACTGTCCTTTAGCTTTTGCTTAGGAACTTACCTGTCCGGGGAAGACAGATTGAGGGGAAGTGAAGAAAGCCCATTGGCTGTCAGGTGAAGAGCTTTCAGGTGAGGTAACATGCTCAGAGTCCGGACATCCTCAGGAGATAAGTTGTTGTAGGAGAGATCCAAGATCTGGGGAGGAAGCAAAATATCTGCGGTAGACCTCTGTAGCCTTTGGAGGCCGAAAAATGGGCCGGTTTTCAGCCACCCAAGGCTCCAGAGGCTTCCCTTGAGCCTCTGAGGGGAGGGCGAAAACGGCCTTCCCCGGGCTCCAGAGGCTTGAAAAAGAGCACTTCCGGTATTTCCACGGTGAGTCCTAGTCCCACTTTAGGCACCAAACTAATTAACTTTGTTAAGCACAAGCCTTGCCAAAACTGTGCGAGGCTGCCAGGAATAACAGATAAGGTTACCCAGAGATATTTTACAACACAAGAGTCTCCAAAAAACAACTTAAGATACTGCAATGTCCACGAGGTTCGAGTTTCAAAACGTCTTTGCTTCCTGCAAAGAACGTTCGCTTCACCGCTGGCTTTTATCTTCTTCTTTTTTTCTTTTTTCTTTTTTTACACAAACATACACAAAACATAAAACCATCTTTCAGTTACATACAGTGTGTCGGTTGGTACAAATCTTTTATGCAAAATCTCTATAGTCTTTCCCCTATGGTTTATATAAATTCTCATATTGTCAATCCAATATACATATGTACATATTATTGTCATTGTTAATCATTTATTTGGCTATTACTAACATTCCATCATTTTATACGAGCTATTCCCCATTTTAACTTAAGTTACATTATAACATTCATTTCATCATCATTAATCAGTTCAATAATAGCATATCCTTAAATTATTTTCTCTCTACAATTCTATTATACTTATATTATATAATCTTATATTTCATTTCCTTGTTTTTTTTGTCTAACCATTGATAAAATAAATCCCACATCTTATAAAATTGTTTATGTTCTTGCTCTCTAATTTCAAATGTCAATTTACTCATTTCTGCACACTCCACTATTTTCTTAACAACTTCCTCCTCTATTGGAATTTTCTCATTTTTCCAGTTTTTAGCAAATACAATTCTAGCCGCTGTTAATACATTCACAATCAACTATATCAATTCTATACTGTATATTTCAGGTATAATGCCCAATTAAAATATTTCTGGTTTTAAGTCTGTCTGGTTTTTTTTGTCATTTTTTCCAACCATGTGTGGATTTTAGTCCAATATCTTTTTGATTCTGCACACGTCCACCACATATGGTAATACGATCCAGGTATCTGATGACACTCCCAACATTTCTCTGATTTGTTCTTAAACATTCTTGCTATTCTTGCCGGGGGTCACAACTGGCATTTATCTTCTTGAACAAGCCAATGTTGCTGCAGTTGCTCTTTCCTCACACACACTGGGCACAGGCTCCTCAGGGTCCTCTGCATCACTGCTGCCAGCCTCCACAATCTCCAAAGGCAGCATTCTAGTCCCTGATGGTCCTGGCTTCTCATCTAAGTCCTCACTCTGCTCAGCCGTCCGCACCTGCTGCCGGCTAACCACTACACTATCTGCCTGCCTGTCTGTCCGTCTGTCTGCTTGTATCTTCCTCTCTCTCTCTCTATCTATCTATCTATCTATCTATCTATCTATCTATCTATCTATCTACCTCTGTCTGTTTATCTATCTATCTATCTATCTATCTATCTATCTATCTATCTATCTATCTATCTATCTATCTATCTATCTATCTCTACCTATCTCTATCTATCTATCTATCTATCTATCTATCTATCTATCTTCTATCTATCTATCTATCTATCTATCTATCTTTCTATCTATGTATCTATCTATCTATCTATCTATCTATCTATCTATCATCTATCTATCTATCTATCTATCTATCTATCTATATCTATCTATCTATCTATCTATCTATCTATCTATCTATCTATCTATCTATCTATCTATCTATCTATCTATCTATCTATCTATCTATCTATCTATCTATCTATCTATCTATCTATCTATCTATCTATCTATCTATCTATCTATCTATCTATCTATCTATCTATCTATCATCTATCTATCTTCTATCTATCTATCTATCTATCTATCTATCTATCTATCTATCTATCTATCTATCTATCTATCTTCTCATCTATCTCATCTCTCTCTCTCTCTCTCTCTCATCTATCTATCTATCTATCTATCTACTCATCCATCCATCCATCCATCCATCTACCTATCTATCTATCTCTCTATCTAATCTATCTATCTATCTATCTATCTATCTATCTATCTATCTATCTATCTATCTATCTATCTATCTATCTATCTATCTCTATCTATCTATCTATCTATCTACCTACCTACCTACCTACCTACCTACCTACCTAGCTAGCCATCTTTTTGAAAAATGAAACCGGCAGTTTAGCAGCGAAAGTGCTAAAGGGGCTGAGGAGGTCATTCCAAACTGAGTTTACAAACAATATATAGAAGATGAGAAACTGGTTTGTTAAGTTGCAAACATTTAACCCTCTCCTGCCCGATTCCCAGCCGGGATTCATGCAACGTTCACTTTTGCCCTTCGAACTTACTTCCAAGTGAGGGAAATCCCCAATCCTGACTTTTAGATTTCTCAGACCGTTCAGAGAAAGTTCCAGCTCCCGAAGGCCAGGAAAGTTACGGAAAGTTTCTAGACGAATGTGAAAATAAAGATGATTTTAAAAGGAGGCCACCTGAAATAGACTGATATTTTGGTCCAATGATCCAGCAGACAACGATAAAACATCCAGTGGTATTTTAACCAGCACTAATGCAAGATCTCCCTGATATTGCCCAAAAATAACTTAGCAAGCCCTGGATAGACATAGTCCTCAACTTATGTCCGCAAGTTAGCCCTAGGTTTTTGTTGCTAAGCCAAGACCACTGTGCAATGGATTTTGCCCAATTTTATGACTTTTCTTGCCACAGTTGCTAACTGAATCACTGCCAGTGTTAGGTAGTCACCTGGTTGTGAAGTGAATCTGGCTTCCCTATTGACTCTGCTTGTCAGAAAGTCACACCAAAGACAAATTCCTTGTGTGTCCAGTCACACTAGGCCAATAAAGAATTCAATTCTATTCTATTCTATTCTATTCTATTCTATTCTATTCTATTCTATTCTATTCTATTCTATTCTATTCTATTCTTCCATATTTTTTCTATTCTATTCTATTCTATTCTATTCTATTCTATTCTTCCATATTTTTTTCTATTCTATTCTATTCTTCTATTCTATTCTATTCTATTCTATTCTATTCTATTCTATTCTATTCTATTCTATTCTATTCTATTCTTCCATATTTTTTTCTATTCTATTCTATTCTATTCTATTCTATTCTATTCTATTCTTCCATATTTTTTTCTATTCTATTCTATTCTATTCTATTCTATTCTACTCTACTCTATTCTAATCTTCCATATTTCTATTCTATTCTATTCTATTCTGTTCTGTTCCGTTCTGTTCTATTCTTTATTCCAATATTCTATTCTATTCTCTATTCTATTCTATTCCATTATTATTCTATTCTATTCTATTCTATTCTATTCTATTCTGTTCTGTTCTGTTGTTCTATTCTATTCTATTCTATTCTATTCTATTCTATTCTATTCTATTCTATTCTATTCTATTCTATCCGATTCTATTCTCTCCTGTTCTCTTCTCCATTCCTCTCTTCTTATTCCTATATTCTATTCTATTCTATTCTATTCTATTCTATTCTATCCGATTCTATTCTCTCCTGTTCTCTTCTCCATTCCTCTCTTCTTATTCCTATATTCTATTCTATTCTATTCTATTCTATTCTATTCTATTCTATTCTATTCTATTCTATCCGATTCTATTCTCTCCTGTTCTCTTCTCCATTCCTCTCTTCTTATTCCTATATTCTATTCTATTCTATTCTATTCTATTCTATTCTATTCTATTCTATTCTATTCTATTCTATTCTATTCTATTCTATTCTATTGTCTCCTATTCTATTCTATTTCTATTCTATTCTTTATTCTGATATTCTATTCTATTCTATTTTCTCTCAACGACGCAACTTTGAACGGTCACTGAACAAACGATCGTCCCCTCTTGGGGAGAAGGGCAGCACGATAAATAAATAACTGGGAACGTACAGACACAAATCAACCTAAGCACCACTTCTAGTCAGGATGGACCCACCGAACATGACCCATCCAAGCCACCCCCGAAAATTACGAGGGACGCCCCCCACCACGTGTGGTTTCCTTACCTAAAGTCAGCAGGTTTTCGGTGGCGTTGATGTAAGCGACAGAATCGAACTGCATGAAATCGCTCTCCTTGGCCTGTCGAAACGGGAGAGCAAACAGCTCGGTACCTTCCCTTCTAAGGGTCTCTCCCTGACCAACTGACCCCACAAGGGGGAGCCGAAACACCCCATCCTTCGACAGAATCCCTTTGAGCGACAAGTTAGTCCTCGACTTACGACCACCATTCAGCCTGAGATCTCTGCCGCTAAGCGAGACAGAGGAGTTGCTGGGCGAGTTTTGCCCTCATGTTATGACCCTTCCTGCCCCACCTGTTAAGCTAATCACTGCAGCTGTGACGTCAATAGTCTGGTCGTTAAATGAACCTTGGCTTCCTCCCGTTGGCCCTGCTTGGCAAAAGATTGCCATCACGTCACATACACACACACACACACACACACACACAGACACACAGACACACACCGGGGACACTGCAGCCATCATAAATATGAGTCAGTTTCCAAGCGGCTCAATTTTTGATCATGTGACCATGGAGACACTGTAACGGCCGTTAAGGGTACCATGTGGTCATAAGCAAGTCACTTTTTTCAGCGCCGTGGTAACTTTGAATGGTCACTAAGAGAACTGCCGTAAGTCGAGGACTACCTGGGAAATTAAGAAACGAGTCCCACCCACCTGTTCTGAGCAAGGCTTCCTGAGACCGTAATTAAGCACATGCTTAGTCCATTCTTGTTTTATTTCAATGGCTGGGAATTATTTTCATTCCCAGCCCGTAATGAGTCCCAAATAGTTCCTCGAGATAAGCACTCACCTTTCTCTCCTTTGAATGGCTGCCAACAACTAAAGTGCCCAATTAACTGGGAAAAAAAAACCCAACCAAAGTACAACATCCACACAGAGCTTCAAGGTCTAATCTGAACAGAGCAAACAAAGTTGCTTCCTGCAAAGGCTCCTGTCCCTTTGCACTTCCTTTATACCTTATGGGAGGGGCCAATCATCTCCAAGCCTTCCTCCTGAGTCGCCCCTTTTGTCTTAACTCTTCTGGCCTTCTGGCAGCTCTACGCAAGCGCTCACTGGGAACAGGCTCCCGCTGTTCCTCTGCCTCACTCCAGATTCTGGAGGCTCCGGCATCAGCACCCCACTCCCAGATGGTCCTGGCCCCATCTCTGCATCGGACGCAGGACCCTCATCCGGCGCCCTCCCCAGACTGGTCCCTGTTCTTCCACGCTGTCCAATTCCGCTGCCGTCTGCACAGGCTATCGGCAAACCACAACCCCACCCAGGAGAAAAAGAAAGTGAACCGAGCCACCCAGAATGCGGTCTGTAAGGGCCCAGGTTCCTCTGTATCCCAACCTCTTGAAGCAAAGGGATGTTGCAGGTTCGAATGCCTACGCACCAAGGCAAAGTTCTGGTGGCTGATATTCACGGAGCACAAATCCGAAGGTTTTTGCACATGGTGGAGCTTCATCTAGGAAATCGCAAGCCAGAGAAAGGGAAGGTCAGTCAAGCAAAAACAGGGAAAGTCGAGTCGCTACCGCCGAAAAAAATTTACTACGCATTGGCGATACAAGAATACTCTGTGTATCAAGGCAAGGTTGGAACCTAAGGAGCTATGATGATTAGAATAATTAGTAAACCATCTATCAGACAAGAGGATTGTAAATGGTGAAGTAACATTTATATATAACAATTGTAATGCCAGAATGGCTGCACCAAGTGGTGTTATTATAATAAGAAAGAAAGAAAGAAGAAGAAAGAAAGAAAGAAAGAAAGAAAGAAAGAAAGAAAGAAAGAAAGAAAGAAAGAAAGAAAGAAAGAAAAAGAAAAGGGAGGAAGGAGGAGTGGAAGAAGGAAAGGAAGGAAGGAAGGAAGGAAGGGAAGGAAGGAAGGGGGAAGGAAGGAAGGAAGGAAGGAAGGAAGGAAGGAAGGAAGGAAGGAAGGAAGGAAGGAAGGAAGGAAAATGTAATACAGAAATGCTTGATAAACAGTTCAATACCAACAACAACAAAAGAATATTCTGTAAAATGGGTCCGTGTGTGTGTGTGTGTGTGTGTGTGTGTGTGTGTTTCCATCCATTGCTTCTTGTCCTGCCTTCAGGAGCTTTGGAGAATAGCTTGACTCCCTCTTCTTTGGGGCAGCCCCTGAGACATGGGAACACTGCTATTATGTCACCCCTGCTATTATGTCATCCTTCTTTTCATTAAATTAGATATATCCAATTCTCGCAACTGTTCTTTGTATGTTAATCTGTCGTTTAATCAGAATACAGAATGCCAGAGTTGGAAGGGACCTTGTGGGTCATCTAGACCAACCCCCCGCCCAAGCAGGAGACCCTACGCCATTACTGACAGAGGGCAATCCAGCCTCTTCTTGGAAGCCTCCAGGGATATAGAGTGCTGAAAGCCAGGACAAGTAGAATTAAACATAGCTTTTACCCAAGTGCTGTGATCAGGTTAAATGCAGAGTTATGAATCTGGTGGTCTTAACATATATATATCCTGGTTGTATAGTTTTTAACTGTTATTTGGTTTAATTTGTTTTACACTGTTATTTGTATATGTCTTTTGGTGTTGTTCAGTTGTATGTTGTGAAAGAGCACCTTATTTCGTTGTTCTCAGGTTCCTGAGCACAATGACAATAAATTTATCTTATCTTATCTTATCTTATCTTATCTTATCATCTTATCTTATCTTATCTTATCTTATCTTATGAAGCTCCTACAGCTTCTGAAGGCAACTTCTGTCCCATGGGTGGATTGTTCTCCCTGTCAGAAAGTTTCTCCTTATTTCCAGGTTGAATCTCTCCTTGTTCCGTTTCCATCCATTATTCCTTGTCTGGCTTTCGGGTATTTTGGAGAATAGCCTGACCCCCCTTCCTCCTCTCTGGGGCAGCCCCTCAAATATTGGAAGGCTGCTCTCCTGTCTCCCCTGGTCCTTCTCTTCCCTAGACTAGCCAGACTAGACTCTTTCTAGAGTCAGCTTTGGAAGCCATACTGAGATTCGATGCTTCTACGCTGCCACAAGCCTGAGAAAGTGGGAGTAAGTGGTGGATTCAATTGAGTAGCTCTAAGTAGACAAAATAAAATCCCTTTGTTAATTCGATGTAGTTTTACATCGTGGCGACCAAAACTGGACGCAGGATTCCAAGCGTGGCCTCACCAAGGCCTCATAAAGTGGTAACAACACTTCATATAACCTCGGTTCAGAGGATGAATGGTTGAGGGAACTGGGCATGTCTGGTCCAGGGTCTCCCAATTGGTGGACTTCAACTCCCAGAATTCCCCAGCCAGCGTGGGGAAATCTGGCTGCAGACCATTCAGTGAACCTGGGTTTGAGTTTGCTTGTCAGAAGGTCGCCAAAAGGGACGACGTAATCCTGGGACGCTGCGACCGACATAAATATGAGTCAGTTGTTGCAAAGCCTCTGAATTTTGATCACATGACCAGGGGGGATGCTGCAACGGTCATAAGTGTGAAACACAGGCACTTTTTTCAGTACCGTTGTCCCAAAAGTGTTTTTTTCCCATTTGGACTTTCTTGGCTTTTTCTTCCTTGAAGACATTTCACTTCTCGTCCCAGAAGCTTCTTCAGTTCTGACTGAATGGTGAGGGAACGAGGAACTCCAATAGACGTTCAGTGCCGTTTGCAACTTCCAATGGCCGCTAAACGAACGGCTGTAAGTCAAGGATGTCTCCTATCTACGCTCCTGTTACCCACTTTCTGCTCAAACCTCAAACCCTCATGAAGCTCCTTGACCTTTGTCCTTCCAAGATCTTAAGACACCTAGTTGTTGTGGGGCTGGAAAGGACCCTAAAGGTCATCTAGTCCAACCCTCTGCAATGGGCAGGAGAGCCAAGCAACGCAACAAAGAAAGACCACACTCACCAGCCGGGCCCCATTGAGGACTTTCTCTGGCCTGGGGCACTGGGCTTTCCGCAAATACTCTTGCCAGCTCTGCTGGACAACTCTCGTGCCAAACAGCCATTCGACCTTGGTTTTCTCCACGTTATGACGAGCCACCTGCCAGTGACCGGCTCCTGGAGTGATATGGGCAGAAATAAAAACCAGGTGCACCCAGTTAGGAGAACTCAACTAAGATATGTTTAATTTACTTTACTGTCCTTGCACTTCGAACTCAACTAAGATATGTTTAATTTACTTTACTGTCCTTGCACTTCGTACAACGAAATCAAACCCCATCTTCAGTGCACATCATGACCATGAAAATAAATACAAACACACATCCTTCACACTCCACACATTGAATGGAAAACCCATAACACCACACCAACACTGCACTATACAGTAGAATTCAACAGAGTTTCTGCCCTGGGATAGAAGCTGTTTTTCAGCCTATTTGTCCTTGTTTTTATTATTCTCCTGTACCGTCTGCCAGATGGTAATAGTTCAAAAAAAGAGTGTCCATGGATGAGATGGATCCTTGATGATGTTTTGAACTTTCTTAAAGCTCTTCCAAAGAGGGCAGAGGGCAATTGCATTCTATACAATTGATATTGTGTTAATATTGCACTATACAGTGGAATTCAACAGAGTTTCTGCCCTGGGATAGAAGCTGTTTTTCAGCCTATCTGTCCTTGTTTTTATTATCCTGTACCATCTGCCGGATGGTAATAGTTCCAAAAAAAGGGGGGTGCACAGGATGAGATGGATCTTTGAGAATGTTTTGAGCTTTCTTGAGGCAGTGGGAGCTATAAAGCTCTTCCAAGGAGGGGAGAGGGCAACCCAGGATCCTCTGGGCGATGACATTAACCCTCTGGAGTGCTGTCCTATGTGCCCCTGTGCAATGGGCAAACCCTACACAGGTGTGCAGGAAGTTAAGATACTCTCTATGGTGCAGTGGTAGAAGGTCACCTGCAGTTTCTCATTTGGTTGTTGTTTCCTGAGAAGCCTCAGGTAGTCTAATCTCTGCTGGGCCCTTTTGACCAGGGCTGCAATGTGAGCCCCCCCCCCCCAAGTCAGGTCCTCTTTTAAGGTGAACTGTAAACCCCTTTAGCCTCGTGGTTAAACCAGGAGGTGGTGAATTCTAGTTCTGCCTTACCCGTGAAAGCTTGCTGGGCGATTTTGTCCCGATTATCAGGAGACGGTGAGTTCTAGTCCTGCCTTAGGCATGAAAGCTGGCTCGGTGACTTTGGGCCAATCACCAGGAGACGGTGAGTTCTAGTCCTGCCTTTGCCATGAAAGCTGGCTCGGTGACTTTGGGCCAATCACCAGGAGATGGTGAGTTCTAGTCCTGCCTTTGCCATGAAAGCTGGCTCGGTGACTTTGGGCCAATCACCAGGAGACGGTGAGTTCTAGTCCTGCCTTTGCCATGAAAGCTGGCTCGGTGACTTTGGGCCAATCACCAGTAGATGGTGAGTTCTAGTCCTGCCTTAGAGCTTGTTGGGTGACTTTGGAACAATAGGCAGGAAACAGTGAATTCTAGTTCTGCCTTAGCCATGAAAACCGGCTGGATGACTTTGGCCAATCACCAGGAGATGGTGAATTCTAGTCCTGCCTTACCTATGGAAGCTTGCTGGGTGATTTTGGCCCAATTATCAGGAGACGGTGAGTTCTAGTCCTGCCTTTGCCATGAAAGCTGGCTCGGTGACTTTGGGCCAATCACCAGGAGATGGTGAGTTCTAGTCCTGCCTTAGGCATGAAAGCCAGTTGGATGACTTTGGGCCAATCACTAGGAGATGGTGAGTTCTAGTCCTGCCTTTGCCATGAAAGCTGGCTCGGTGACTTTGGGCCAATCACTAGGAGATGGTGAGTTCTAGTCCTGCCTTTGCCATGAAAGCTGGCTCGGTGACTTTGGGCCAATCACTAGGAGATGGTGAGTTCTAGTCCTGCCTTAGGCATGAAAGCTAGTTGGGTGTCTTTGGGCCAATCATCAGGAGACGGGGAGTTCTAGTTCTGCCTTAGCCATGAAAACCGGCTGGATGACTTTGGCCAATCCCCAGGAGACGGTGAGTTCTAGTCCTGCCTTAAGGCCTGAAAGCTCAGAGAACATGAAAGATCCCACAGTCCAACCCTGAGCTACAAATCCTCTCTTCTATGGAAATCTTTTCCTAAACCTCTCCAGGAGGATTGCAGCAAAAGGGAGCAGAGGGGAGATTCACACAACAGGTTGCCACTTCGTTGCCCAACTGGGCGAGCTTTTCATTGCCTCAAGGTTTTGAGAGGGTGACAGGTTACAAACTGGGAGCCCTGCTCTAGAAAGACAAGCAGGGCCACTTTGGGGGATTCTCTATTTTTTTTCCAGCTGCAAAGATCCTTAACCTTTCCCCAGATCTTAAAAACTGCACATCCGAACACGTTACCTTCTTCGTATCGAGGCTGCAAAAGGCTTTTAGCCGGAAAGCAGTTGGTCGGGTAACACTGTCCATCATCCAGCTTATAAAAGGCCGCCATGGTCTTCCTTCAACCCCTTATGGCAAAGCAAAATGTTAATTAAAACCTGCCCATCTGTCAGAAAACGGTGCAGGGGGTTGGACTAGATGGGCCTACTAGGTCCCTTCCAACTGGGACGATCTGTTATCTGTTAAGCAGAGTCCACGGGGTTAGGGTTATCCGCTGCAGGGATTCACTTCACCGAGGCAAGAAAGGTCAAATGGGAGCATTGCTTTCTTGAGCAGGGGGTGGGACTAGACGACCTCTAAGGTCCCCCCACAACGCTGGTATTTGTCCCCCTTTGCAAATGTTTTAAAAATAAAATAACAGGTCTTTTGCAATCCCTGTTTTTTCCAGGGGAGACCCCCAGGGGTGGGATTCTACCAGTTCGCACCTATTCGCTAGAACCGGTTGTTAACCTTCTAAGCAGTTCGGAGAACCGGTTGTTAGAGAAGAAATTACAGGGCTAATCCTGTAAGGAAGGCAGGAAGGAAACATTCTGGTGTTGCTTACAGAAACTGCCTCTCTGTTAACCCTCATTACATTCTGGGCAGGACTAGACTTCCGGTCTCAGGAACCTCTCTGGAGTTTTTTCCCCCTTCCTTTGCTGGTACTTTGCTTGTGTGACCATTCCAAGTTACAATGGCACTGAAAAAAGTGACTTACGACCGTTTTTCACACTTACGACTGTTGCAGCAACCCCACGGTCACGAGAGGCCAGGCGAGGAGATGCGTGCCTCGATGTGAGTGATATTGAGTTGCCACGCCCAGCCAATAACATGACCACCAAGCCATGTCCACCCAGTCACATGACCACCAAGCCACGCCCACCAACTAAGCCATGCCCACAGAACCGGTTGTTAAAAAATGTGAATCCCACCCCTGGATAACCCCCCCCCCCATGTCACTGCTTAACAAAGCAGCTAGGCCTCTGTGACATGGCCCAGAGGGACCCTTCTCAGCAGGCCCTCAGGAGACCCCTCCCCCCTAAGGGGACCACCACCTGCCCAGACCAGCAATGCGAGTGACGCATGGCGACGTGAGGATACAAGTCAACGTGAAACGTTGCCGCGACGTCCCGCTCCAATGGCAGCCACCAGAGACCTCGTCGCCCCCCTCACGGAGCTCGTCGCCCCCCTCACGAAGCACTGCAAATGCCTCTTACAAAGTAAGCAGAGGGTCATGGGAGTTATCGGGGGGTGGGGTGGGGGGGTGGGACGACAACCAGGAGGGGGGATTTATTACCATTCAAATCCCAGGCTTAGAAATCCCGAGATTTTAAACCTCTACTGGTCCCTTCCTTCTGCTTCAAATCCATCAAAGAAGCTGGGCTAAGAGAGAATAAAGGCTGGTAGCTTTCCTTGAGGTCATCTAGTCCAACCCGCCCCCAACCCCTTGGGGGGTAGGCGTCATCAAATTAAACCATCTCAGGGTTTCATTTCTGGGCTGCTAAGAGCAACTCTTAAATGGCTTCAAGCAGCATTCTTTCTCGTTATTATTTTTTTTTTAAAAGGGGTTATAGGTAGTCCTTGACTTACCAACCACAATGGAACCCAAAAAAATTCCGTTGCTAAGTGAGACAGTTGTTAAGTGAGTTTGGCTCTCGGCACCCGCTTTGGCACACAGTGTCCTATGTCGTTTTGTAAACTCCCACATCTTCTTTTTAAAAAGACAACAATAAAGAATAGAATAGAATAAGAATGAATAGAATAGAATAGAATAGAATAAGAATAAGAATGAATAGAATAAGAACGAATAGAATAGGAGAGAATAGAATGGAATAGAATAGAACAAAACAGAACAGAATAGAATTCTTTATTGCCCAAGTGGGATTGGACACACAAGGAATTTGTCTTGGTGCAAATGCTCTCAGTGTACATAAAATAAAAGGTACATTTGTCAAGAGTCCAGAATCATCAGGTACAACACTTAATGATAGTCATAGGGTACAATAAGAATAGAAGGCTATAGGAATAGAATTTAAATAGGATGGGATGGGATAGAGAATAGAATAGAATAGAATAGAATAGAATAGAATAGAAAAGAAATATGGAATAGATTAAAATAGAATAGAAAATAGAATAGAATAGAATAGAATAGAATAGAATAGAATAAAAAATAGAATAGAAAATAGAATAGAATAGAATAGAAATATGAAATAGATTAGAATAGATTAGAATAGAATAGGAATAGAATTCTTTATTGGCCAAGTGTGATTGGACACACAAGGAATTTGTCTTTGGTGCAAATGCTCTCAGTGTACATAAAAAGAAAAGATACATTCTCCAAGAGTCCAGAATCATCAGGTACAACACTTAATGATAGTCATAGGGTACAATAAGAATAGAAGGCTATAGGAATAGAATTTAAATAGGATGGGATGGGATAGAGAATAGAATAGAATAGAATAGAATAGAATAGAAATATGGAATAGATTAGAATAGAATAGAAAATAGAATAGAATAGAATAGAATAGAATAGAATAGAATAGAATAAAAAATAGAATAGAAAATAGAATAGAATAGAATAGAAATATGAAATAGATTAGAATAGATTAGAATAGAATAGGAATAGAATTCTTTATTGGCCAAGTGTGATTGGACACACAAGGAATTTGTCTTTGGTGCAAATGCTCTCAGTGTACATAAAAAGAAAAGGTACATTCTCCAAGAGTTCAGAATCATCAGGTACAACACTTAATGATAGTCAGAGGGTGCAATAAGCAATCAAGTCCTACTAGGAAACAGCTGCTTTAAAAGATTCCCAAAGCTTGACTGCACCATCCAATGATTATGATTATCTAATGATTATTATTGCTTATAAGAGATCAATCTTTATACCCGATTTTATCTGTATTGTTTGTATATTATTAGCAAAATATATAAACAAGATTATGATCGCTGCAGTGTCTTGGGGTGGGGTGGGGTCACACAATCCCCTTTTACTACCTTCTGATAAGCAAAGTGAGTGGGGAAGCCAGATTGACTTAAAAACCCTGTTGCTAACTTAACCACTGAAGTGATTCACAACAACGCTGGCAAGAAAGATGGTCAAACGGGGCGCAACTCACTTATAAAACGACTCGCTTAGCAACAGAAATCTGAGGCTCAGTTGTGATCCCAAGTTGAGGAATGCCAGTAATCCTCCCAACAACCTTACAAGGTAGGCCAGGCTGCTCGATAAAACACCGACCGAACAACTTGGCAGGCTGGGTTTGCAGTAACACACACCGAACGCGTGTTGTGGAAGTAATCCCTTTTTCTGAGTTTCTGCAATACACCCAAACCCAGGGGTGGGGGAACCAAACCAAAAGCTAAACGTTAATCCTGACCCAGATTTGCCTGTTTGGACCAACGTCTCCGCTGACGTTGGCCTGACCAGGTTGAGAGGGTGTCTTGTGGATGCAGCGACCTGCAATTACAACCAGTTTTGGTCCCCGTACTACAAAAAAAAAAAAGATGTTGAGAATTTGGAGAGGTTCAGAGACAAGCAACTATGATCAAAGGCCGGGAGAGTAAGACATATGAAGAACCATTGCAGGATTAGGGTTTGGGTAGTTCTAGAGAAAAGAAGAATTAGGAGTGACCTGATAGCAGTATTCCAAGAAGGACCAGGGGTGACATGATGGCATCTTCCAGTATTTGAGGGGCTGCCTCAAAGAAGAGGGGGATCAAATTATTATCCAAAGCCCCTGAAGAGGCAGGAGAAGAAGCAACGGGTGGAAATTCATCACGGAGAGAAGCAACCGGGAACTAAGGAGGAATTTCCTAGCAGTGAGGACAAGGAACCAGTGGAACTGCTTGCCACAAGAAAGGTGTGGGTGCTCCAACACTGGAGGTTTTTAAGAAGAGATTGGGACAGCCACTTGTGTGAAATGATTGTCTCCTTCTTGAGCAGGGGGTTGGAGTAGATGACCTCGGAGGTCTCTTCCGGTACTCTGTTATTGGGTAGGTCTAGTTTGATGAAAAGAAGGACCAGGGGTGACATGATAGCAGCCTTCCAATATTTGAAGGGCTGCCCCAAAGAAGAGGGGGATCAAATTATTATCCAAAGCCCCTGAAGGCAGAACAAGAAGCAAAGAAGGGAAACCGATCCAGGAGAGAAACAACCTGGAATTAAGAAGAAACTTCCAGACAATGAGGACAATTAACCAGTGGAACTCCTTGCCACTGGAAGTTGTGGGTGCTCCATCACTGGAGGTTTTTAAGGAGACAGTCATTTATCTGGAAAGGTATAATATGGAAGGTCCTCCTGATTGAGCAGGGGGCTGGACTACAAGACCTCCAAGGCCCCTTCCAGCTCATTCATTCAGTATGTGATGGGCGAGGACTACATAAGCCATAATCCACCCCCACCCCCGGTTGTGGGGGCCAGGCCAGCTTGGGGGAGGAGATGGGGATTGTAATACCACGCTGGAAAGAGCCCCAACTTGGGGAAAGTCAGCGAAATGAATGAATTAATGGGGGAGACTTAATTAAAACTTTTTGTTAAAAAAAAAAAAAGGAGTGGGGGGCAAACCATAGAGCGTGGAGTCCTCCCGTGGCTAGAAAGACCCCCGCGCTTTTTTCTCTCTCTCTCTCCACCCCCAGCAGGAGGGAGGACGGCGGTTCCGACTCCGGCTTCAGCCCCGGCCGATCGGCACGACGGGCGGCCTTCCTTCCTCGGGCTCCTTTTCGCCGGTCCAGCGAACCGCGATTCCCTCACGGTTTCTCTCACGATGCCCCCCGGTAGCCATGGCAACCCGCCCGCCAGGAAAACTCCACTTCCCAGGCTACACCGCGCGCGGGCACAGTTTCCTATAGGGCGGCGCTTCCCCGCCCCGGCGTCCTTTGCGCGGGCCTCTCCCCGTTCGGCCAATCGGCGGCGAACAGGTCGCGAAAGGGGGGGAAAAGGAGGAGTCAAGATGGCGGCGAAAGGCGGCGGCGGCGGCGGCGCGGGAAGCGGAGGCGGCGGCGGAGCCAACAAGAACGGGATCCTGGACAAGGTAGCGGCTCGGCCGGGAGGCTCCTCGGCGTCCGGGGCGTTCTCCCTCCGGGACGAGGCAGCGAGGGCGGCCGGGGTGAAGGCCTCCCCAGCCCGGTTCTCCTCAGCAGCGTCTCCCCACCCCGGGCAGGCCGGTCTGGCTGTCCACGTCGGCCCGGGAGCTGAGGGCGCCGCGTTGCCTCAGGAGAGAGAGAGAAGAGAAAGCGAGCCCCGCTGGGATAAACCCGCGCCTGTCAGAAGCGCGGGGACTACAACTCCCAGAATCCTCATCCGCCCGTCTGGGAGACACAGATGGGGGGAGAGAGAGAGATGCTCGTCGTTGATTGGCCAGCTGGGAATCCCTAAGAATCCGCATTCACACGTGTTGGCCCCTGGGATCCTGCAGGGAGAGAGCGGTTCTACCTCAATTTAGCTTTTTATCTCGTATATATTGAATATTGCACGTATTTTTTTTAAATTGATGCGTGTGTCTGCTTGCATATCTGCTGCTGCTTTGTTGAAATTGACGTTTGTGCTGGTAAGCGCAGGTAGTCCTCGACTTGCGACCGTCCATTGAGTGACCGAAATGACAGGGACGTGGGTGAAAGTGGCTTGCGACCGTTTGTCACCCTTAACGGCCGTTGAAGCAGGTGGTCAAAAATCAGATGCTTGCTGTGTACTTACGACATTTGTAGTATCCCCGGGGTCACGTCATGTGATCAGAATTGGGACGCTTGGCAACTGACTCGTCTTTGTGACGGTTGCAGAGTCCCAAAATCATGTGATCCAACCTTCTGACAAGCAGGGAAGCCAGATTCACTTAACAACCGTGTGGCTAACTGAACAGCTGCAAGGACAGCGCAGTTTTACCTTTTTAACTTAGTGTTTTATCTTGTATGTTGTATTGTGCACGGTGGTTTTTTTGTTTTAATTTATGTGTAGGTAGGCATGTATATTTGCTGATGTTTTGTTGAAATTGATATTTGTGCTGGTACGTACAGGTAGTCCACAACTTGAAAGAGTTCATTTAGTGACGAAAATGACAGTGATATGTACAAAAGACCACACCTAGAGTAGTGCATCCAGTTTTGGTCACCACACTATAAATAAAGATGTTGAGACTCTAGAAAAAGTGCAGAGAAGAGCAACCAGGATGATTTAGGGGACTGGAGGCTAAAACATATGATGAATGGCTGCAGGAACTGGGCCTGGCTAGTTAGTGAAGAGAAGGACCAGGGGAGATAGGAGAGCAGTCTTCCAATATTTGAAGGAGGGGCTGCCCCAGAGAGAAGGAGTGGGGTCAAGCTATTTTCCAAAGCCCCTGGAGGCCAGACAAGAAATAATGGATGGAAACTGATCAAGGAGAGATTCAACCTGGAAACAAAGAGAAACTTTGTGATGGTGAAAACAATCAACCAATGGAACAGAAGTTGCCTTCGGAAGTTGTGGGAGCTTCATCCCTGGAGGCTTTCAAGAAGAGATTGGACTCCCATCGGTCAGAAATGGTGTAGGGTCTCCCGCTTGTGCAGGGGGTTGGACTAGATGACCTACAAGATCCCTTCCAACTCTGATTATCTGTTATCTGTTAAAAGTGACTTAAGACCGTTTTTCACACTTACGACACTTACGTCACAGCATCCCCATCGTCACGTGATCAAAATTCAGACAGTTGGCAACTGACTCATCTTTATGACGGTCCCAGGGTATTTTGGACTCCATTGTGGTCATAAGTTGAGGACTACCTGTAATTCAAAGTCTAAAGTACTGTGTCAAATCCTTACTCTTTTGCTGTGCTTATTTATTCTCCCTGTTGTCCTCTGGTCTCATTTCAATTTCACAGGCAGATTTCCTCACCCTGTGCAGCTTTCCTTACATTGCAAACAAAAATAAAATCATTTTTCACTTATAGTCCTGTCCAGACATTGGTTATTGGGTCTTAAGAAACAGGCTCTTCTTTGTTATTATAATTCTTAGAGGAGGAAAGCCTTTTATAGCAGCATTGCCTTTACTGCTTTCTTTTTCCTTGCTTCTGTGTTGAGAATAAAAACACACGCCGTTTCAGCTCTTGTCTTAGAGGACATTCTGGTCCATAAGCAAGTTTACTGCCTGCTTTGATTTTTTTTTTTTAAAGGTTAGAATTAAGTTGTCATAGTTGAAATTTTTTTAGACATGGCCGTTGGGTTTCAGAAGGGATGATGTGTCTTTCTTTGAAGCTAGCAACAGGAAGTCAAGCGACAGGAAGAAGAAACGCCAAAAATGAGAAGGAGGTGAGGTTTTGTTAGACATTAATAGTTATTTGCTTGACTCCAGCAGGCTGTGTTCATATACAGGTAGTGCCTGGCTTACGACCACAATTGGTTCCGTCGCTAAGCAAGATGGTTCTTAAGTGAGTTAAGTGAGACTCTAGAAAAAATAGAGAGAAGAGCAACCAGGATGATGAGGGAACTGGAGGCTAAAACATATGAAGAACAGTTACAGGAACTGGGCCTGGCTGGTCTAGAGAAGAGAAGGACCAGGGGAGACAGGAGAGCAGCCATCCAATATTTGAGGGAGGGGCTGCCCCAGAGAGGAGGAGGAAGGGGTCAAGCTATTCTCCAGAACACCTGAAGACCAAACAAGGAACAATGGATGGAAACTGGACAAGGAGAGATTCAACCTAGAAACTTTGTCAGAAATGGTGTAGGGTCTGCTGCTTGGGTGGTGGGGGTGGGGGGGTTGGACTAGATGACTTACAAGGTCCCTTCTGATTATCTGTTATCTGAGTTTTGCCCCGTTTTATGACTTTTCTTGCCACCATTGTTAAGTGAATCACTGGAGTTCTTAAGTTAGTCGCATGGTTATTCAGCGAATCTGGCTTCCCCATTGAGTTTGCCAGGAGAAGGGTCGCAAATGGAGATCAGTGACTCTGGGACAAGGCGACCGTCATAAATACGAGCCGATTGCCAAGCATCCGATCCCATGTCCAGTGGGATGCCGCAACGGACGTAAGTGTGAAAAACAGCCCTAAGTCGATTTTTTTTTTAATAATGTAGCTTCAAATGGTCCCTCAAAGGATGAGCCGGGGCTCCCCGTATCTAGTAGCTCTCCAAAGTTAGAATTAAAGCATCCCTGGGCAGCCCTTGTCCAGCTTCTGCTTGTTTTAGTCAGGTGCTGTTACGGGGTTCAAGACCCCCGTGGCTTTTGCATGAGAAGATGCCAGAAACTTGGCATTTTGGCAAAATTGGAGCAGGTCTAATATTAGCATTGGCATTAGATCAGGGGTGTCCAACCTTGGCAACTTTAAGACTTGTGGACTTCAACTCCCAGAGTTCCTCAGCCAGCAAAGCTGGCTGAGGAACTCTGGGAGTTGAAGTCCACAAGTCTTAAAATTGCCAAGGTTGGACACCCCTGCATTAGATCCTCTGTGCTACGTAGCCTATCGGACAGCAAGGGATCATAAAGCACTTTCAGGCTGGGGAGAATGCTTTTAAGTCTTCCAAGAACAACCTTTTTCGTGTATTTGGAGGGTGTTCCCTTGGTAGTTTGGCATTGGTGTGTGTGTGTGTGTGTGTGTGTGTGTGAGAGAGAGAGAGAGAGAGAGAGAGATCCACCTCATTGCCATACGGTTTTAATAAAGATAATAAGAGCTTTGGGTGAATATTGGGTGAAATTATCACCGAGGAAGTGTGTTTAATGCTTGAATTTAAATATAGCTTGTTATTTAGGATTAGAGATAATACAGTCCACCTTTCCTCCGGGGGCTCAAGACGAGGTACATAGCACCTTCCTCAGCATATACACGTCCTCAATTTACGACCACAATTTATGTTGCCGAGCAAGACAGTTAAGTGAAATTTTGCCTCATTTTACGACATTTCTTGCCACCATTGTTAAGGGAATTGCTACAGGGGTTTAAGTTTTTCATATGGTTGTTAAGTGAATCTGGCTTCCCCAATGGGGAATTTGGATTGACTTAACGACCGTGTTGCCAACTCAACCACGGCACAGTTTCACTTAACAGCTGTGGCGCCACAAGTTGTAAAACGGAGCGAAATGTCTCACTTAACCACAGAAACGTTGGTCTCAATCGTGGTCGTAAGTCGAGGACTAACTGTTCATCTCTGGTCTTGGCCCGCAGCAAGAAGCATGAATGAATTGCTTTGTTTGCAACAATAGAACTAGTGATTAATTTAAGAATAATGCACTTGGTAAATGTAATTTTGGGGGTGCACAGGGCCTCCTGAATGATCGCCCGGGCCGGATTCCCCAAAGGTGTTTGCTTACTTTGTGGCCAAACTTGTCATTTGAAACATAAGCCCAATATAATCATTACTGTTGGGTCTTTACTGTATTGAGAAATATTATAAATATTGTGTTCTCAGGTTATTAGCATGAACTTTCTACTGAGCAATCTCCCTTTTCAGAACAAGCATTTTTCCCCCTTTCATGTGCTTTTATTAAACAATAATAATTGTGACAGTAGCGCATACCTCTCAGCGTCATACTGATGAAAACAGATACATGGTCAATTAATATTGCAGGTAGCACCTGGCCATGGGTGAATCTGGAACTTAATATCAGGGACAAAAAAAAATTTAATTTCATTTATTAAATTAGGTGTGGCCATCCGCCTGCTTAGATTCTGGGCAGCTTAGAAAATAGCAAAAGCGATAGAAGCAAACAAACGCACAAGCCCAAATTAAAATAACCGGAGCAATAAATCTTGCAGATAGGATGTGATCATCAGATCTATCAACAGACTGGGTCAAAAGAGAGAAGCTCGCTTTAGCAATACTCTTGGAACGAGGGGTTGAATTAGATGACCTCTGAGGTGCCTTCCAGCCCTGGATTGCTGTGCTCTTTCAAACACGTTAAATGTAGGCCTTATTTAGGTCTTACGGCACGGATGGGCAACTCCGGCAACTTTATAACCTGTGGACTTCAACTCCCAGAATCCCTCAGGCTGCTGGCTCAGGGATTCTGGGAGTTAGTCCACAAGTCCTAAAGCGGCAGAGTTGCCCATCCCTGTATTATGGGCTGACTGGAACCCTACAAAAGTGAACCTCGTTACTTTCTCTTGGGCCGATGGCTGCCCCTCGGGGGCATTCCTGAAAGGACGCCTTTCCTTTTCCTCAAATTTAAAAAAATATAAAAATAAGCATTGTTGAAAGCTTGCATGTTTAATTCAGTTGTGCTCACGATGCGCTTTGTGCAAAAGCTAATTCTGGAGGCCTTTGTGATTTCCAAATTCTGATGTAACCCCCTAAGAAGACCCAGGGTGTCTTTTCACCAGCAGCAGTCGCGTTGTTAAACCTGAAAAGTCACAACTGGCTCCAGGGTAGAGCATTGTCAAGACAAAACAACAGTCTTCGCACAACCTACTGAGCCTAATTCAGTTGTTTTCATTTAATTGGATGGGAATCCAACGTGGGGCAGAAGTGAGGGAGCATTTGCCATCCCCCCCCCAAAAAAAATTGGTTTCTAACCCCTTAAATTTCTTTCTAAACCCCTGAATTCGTTTCTAATCTTTTTTTTTGCCTCTCAGTGGAAAATCGACGACAAACCCGTGAAAGTGGACAAATGGGACGGGTCGGCGGTGAAGAATTCGCTGGATGACTCCGCCAAAAAGGTAAAAAAAACACAACCTCCTCCCTTTTGGAATACATGATGGGCTCCTCTCCCCAGTTCTGGTGTCTTTCCTATTAATTCCCCCCCGATTCTTGTTTCCGGGCCGGTCAGCATGGAATATGATTCTCTAGTGTCTGTGCGTTCCTCTGGATTGCTTAAGGCCCTTTTCTCCTCAAGCTGTTGATCTGCCTCCCTGATAATCCCCCAACACAACAAGCAAACCCTACTCCCTTCTAACACTGATGGTGTTACATAGTTGGGTCATGAAATGCCTACAAGAAAACAACCACACTCAGAGAACACCAAGGACCCCCACAGTCCTTCCTCTTCCCTTTCTCCTCTTCCTCATTCTCTCCCTCCACTCCACACATCCCATTCCTTTATAACACTGAAGATGCCACCCAGTTGGGTGAGGAAACGTCTGTAAGAAAACAACCAAGCTTAGAGTCTACTTAAGGGCCTCATAGTCCTCCCCCCCCCACCTTCCTCCTCCGCACACTTCTGGCACTGATGATGTTCCCCAGTTGGGTCATGAAACATCTGCAAGAAAACCATGCAGCTCAGAGTCCTCCTCTTCCTCCTCCCTGCAAACCCCAGTCCCTTCCATCCAGCACTGATGATGTTCCCCAGTTGGGTCACGAAATACCTGTAAGAAAACAACCAACCACACAGAGCACGCTAAGGACCATGTCATAGTCCTCTTCCTCCCTCTCTTCCTGCTCCCCTCCTCCTCCTCCTTCCTGCAAAGCCCCCTAGCACTGATGGTGGTTCCCCAGTTGGGTCTACGCAATGCCTGCAAGAAAACCACCCAGCTCAGAGAGCACCAAGTGTCTCCCCCCAACCACACTTCAACCCCGAACCCCGGAGATTCTCTCCTTCTCGGCGAGCCCCTTCCTTCCCTTGGAGGATGCAGGCCCTGGGCTAACACGGGCCCTTCTTTCCGCCCCAGGTCCTTTTGGAAAAGTATAAATACGTAGAGAACTTCTGCTTGATCGACGGGCGCCTTATCATCTGCACCATCTCCTGCCTCTTCGCCATCGTGGCTTTAATATGGGATTACCTTCACCCCTTTCCGGAATCGAAGCCGGTGCTTGCCGTCTGCGTGGTGTCATATCCTTTTTCCGCTGCTCCTCGTTTGGAAGGAGAATTCTTGGCTTTCCATCCATCGCTGGTTCCTTTGTTGGACCACCAGGAAGCCCTAAGCTGAGTTTCCTGGCTGTTTTTGCGTGTGTGTGTGTGTGTGTGAGAGAGAGAGAGAGGGAGAGAGAGAGAGAGAGAGGTTAGAATAGAATGGAAAGGTAGGGGAGGGGAGAGGGGAGGGGAGGAGAATGGAATAGAATAGAATAGAATAGAATAGAATAGAATAGAATATGGAGGTGGAGTGGAATGGAACAGAATGGAATGGAATAGAATATGAAGTGGATTGGATTGGAGTAGAGTGGAGTGGAATTGAATTGAATTGAATTGTTTATTGGCCAAGTGTGATTGGACACAAAAGGAATTTGTCTTGGTGCAAATGCTCTTAGTGTACATAAAAGAAAAGAGACATTCGTCAAGAATCATAAGGTACAACACTTAATAATAGTCATAGGGTACAATAAGAATAGAATAGAATAGAATAGAATAGAATAGAACAGAATAGAAGAAAATTCTTTATTGGCCAAGTGTGATTGGACACACAAGGAATTTGTCTTGGTGCAAATGCTCTCAGCGTACATAAAAGAAAAGATACATTTGTCAAGAATCATCAGGTGCAACACTTAATAATAGTCATAGGGTACAATAAGAATAGAATAGAATAGAATAGAATAGAATAGAATAGAATAGAATTCTTTATTGGCCAAGTGTGATTGGACACACAAGGAATTTGTCTTGGTGCAAATGCTCTCAGCGTACATAAAAGAAAAGAGACATTGGTCAAGAATCATCAGGTACAACACTTAATAATAGTCAGAGTACAATAAGCAATCAAATCCTACTAGGAAACAGTCCATATAAATCATAAGGATACAAGCCACAAAGTTACAGTCCTACAGTCACAAGTGGGAGGGGATGGGTGGATAAGGAGTGAGGAGAAGATGAATAGTGATCGTGCAGGCTTTATAAATAGTTGGACAGTGGATTGATGGAGAGATGAATAGGTGGATGGGTAGATGAATGGAGAGATGGATGCATGGGTGGGTGGGTGGATGAATAGATGAGTGGGTGGATGGATCGATGGAGAGGTGGGTGGGTGCATGGATGGAGAGCGAGATGGATGGATGGAGAGATGCATGGATGCATGGAACAGCTTGCCTCTCGGCGTTTGGAGTGCTCTTATCACCGGAGGACTTCGAGAAAAGTTTGGCCAGCCATTTGTCTGGGATGGTATAAGGTCTCCTAGTTCGGAGAGAGGTTGGACTAGAAGACCTCCAAAGGTCCCTTAGGATCCTATGATTCTGGCCCCTTTCCTTAACCCTGGCCCTACGTATTTCGTAATGATGGGAATTCTGACCATCTATACCTCATACAAGGAGAAGAGCATCTTTCTGGTAGCGCACAGGAAAGACCCCACGGGAATGGACCCCGACGACATCTGGCAGCTTTCCTCAAGTCTGAAAAGGTAACACACACACACCCCAGACCCCCCTTCCCCCCCCAGGACTCACCAAAGTCTGGCTTGAAGGACAAGGGTTGCGGGGTGGGGAAATCAGGCCAGCTCCCAGAAACCTCCATAGAGAAGAAGGTGAAATGAAAGTTGTCCTGCGCTGACCCTGCCCCAAAATAGTTCGGATCGCAAACTCAGCAGAAGTCTTCCAACCTCCTCTCGACCTACGTCTCAGTGACCGGTCGTTAAGTGAGGAGTACCTCTATCACCAGGAGCTCACGGATTGAATTGAATCGAACCCTTTCATTCTTTATTTTTACTTTTTTGTTTTTGTTCTGTTTTTTCTTTATTTTGCTTATTACTTACTTTATATTTTATTTTATTTTGTATTTTATGTCATTTGTTATTTTCTGTTTTATTTCATTTTCTATTTTAACTTTTAATGTTATATTATATTCATTTTTTATTTTATATTATTTATTTTATGTTGTATGATTTTATGTTTTGTATTTTATATTATTTATGTTATGTTATGTTCTTTTTTATATTTTGCATTTCTCCAGTGTGCTCTTTCAATTTTTTTCATTTTATTGTATAGTTTATTCATTTGTCATTTTACCTTATTTTATCTTATTTTATTTTAGGCTGTATTATTTTTTATTTTGCCTTTTTTATTTTATATCTTCTAATTTTTTTATTTTGTCTTTTTTTATGCTATATTGTAGTTTTATTTTGCTTTCTATTTCATATTCTATTGCTTTAGGTTACATGGTTTTATATTTTAATATTCTATTATTTTATGTTACTGTCAACTCATAAAATATTTCTATGGTCTTTTTAGAGTTGTCAACAGATAGGGAGGGGGGGGCAGTGCAGCAGGTTGTGCGTTCCACAATTGTTTTCAAAGATAGTAACTAGGGGACTGAAGCTTCTGCCGTGCAAAATTCTAACTGGAGAGCCTGATGGATGACTCTGGGCTATGGAGGTGTCCCATTGGAGGATATGAATTGCGACACACCCAGGGGGCGGAGAAAAACCAGGGTCAAGGGTGACAGTGAATGATGTGCCTCAGAGTCGGCTACACCCAGTTAGTGCCAGACGTGTTAACTCCCAATAAATCCTTTCTAAAGTTTTGGAAGTTTGGCTCGAGACTCAGGATTTAAATGGAGGGGGGTGGGGGACGGGACTGCCGGAATCCTGACAGCTACACTGTTTTTATAATTTATATTTCATTTCATTTCATTTCAGTTGAATTTTTAGAAAGTGCCCCCCCTTCCCCCCGCTGGATGGTCCTTGACCCCATCCTCTCTGTTTCTCCTCCCCTTTTTGCAGGTTTGACGACAAATACAGCCTGAAGATGACATTCATCAGTGGCCGAAGCAAGCAGCAGAGGGAGGCCGAATTCACCCGCTCCATCGCCAAATTCTTCGACAGCAATGGGACCTTAGTCATGGAAACCTTTGAGCCCGAGGTCTCCAAGCTCCACGACAGCCTCCTGATGGAAAAGAAGCTCAAGTAGGCTGCTGGCCACCTTCCCACTTAGATCATGCTGAGCTTTCAAAGTCAATAAAAAGCAATCAAAGCCACCCACGAGACCCTCCCTTCTTTCTCTCCCTTTCCTCGGCCCATGCCTCTTTTGAACAAAAAAAAAAAGGACTTTAATCCAGCAAAGTCCAAAACGTACGGCCTAAGTTTTGGGTTGGTTTTGCTTCCCTTTAGACCACCACGGAGGTCCAATCTGGAACCACTTATAAGACTGGCGGACCTCAACTCTCAGAATTCCCCAGCCGTGCGGAATTCTAGACGTTGAAGTCGTCGTCGTCGTCCCCCCCGGTCTTAAAAGTTGGCCAAAGTCAACAACCTCTTCTTTTAAGATCAACCACCTTGGTGCCGTCAGAGCTTGGCGATTTTCTTGCCTTTTTCTGTCCTAACCAAAGTCAGCAAAGCTCATCTGTGTACAAGCATCCCCACCCCACTTCCCCTTCCAGCGACTGACGTCGTTCCCTAGTTGGGTCATGAAACGTCTGCCAGAAAAATCGCCCAGGTCTAAGAGGCACCAAGGACCCCCCCCCCCCTCCCTCGCAGTTCGACCCTGAACTGCTACACAAACCTTGTTAATGCTTTGGGAACTCAGATTTTTGCAAAGCAATTTTGGGAATGGGAAAAGTTGAGCCTCCATTTTGGGGGGTGGGGGATTTTTAAGATAGCGAAGCCCTAATAAGGCCGTTCTGCGGGCATTGTCAAAACAATCAACGGCTGAATCGGAACTTGATTTCGGCAGGGAATGACTGCTTAGTTAATTCTGTCTGTGGTTTTCCATTATGTCTGTCGTTGAACTGATTTGTCAAGGTTCAATTTTCTTTTTTTAAAAACATCTATTTTGGGGAGGGGGAATTTGATTTAGAGATTTGAAGATTGCAGGTAGTCCTCAACTTACGACTGCAATTGAGCCCCAAATTTCTTGTTGCTAAGTGAGATATTAAGTGACCTCTGCCCCATTTTACAATCTTTCTTGCCACCGTTGTTAAGTGAATCATTGAAGCTGTTAAGTTAACTTCGACAGTAAATGAACTGTTGTAAGTCGAGGACGGACCTGCAAAGGAAAAATGTGAGGATTTAAAAAATATTTTCCAACTCTGCATTGTCCCTTTTTTTGGTGCATTTTATCCATGCAGTTAAAAAAAGAAAAAGAAGTAAAAAACTCTTTTGTTCCTTGCATAAACTGCCATTTTCTAAAAATAGTGTTTTTTTTCCTCCCCCCAATAAAAGACAGAAACTTAACATGGCAATTGTGGAATTGTTCATGAGTGGGATACACAATGTTGTCATATTTTTTTTTTTTGTAGATTGTAATTCTAATTATTTTCACATGCATCCACATAAGGCTGATCTGAGTCACTTGGCAGGGATTTAGAAGGAGTTTCATTCACAGCTTTGTTTAAAGCCCAAAGCTTTAATAAAAGCTATAGATGAATTATATGATTATAAATATTGTAAGAAACAATAAAAAGAGAGAGAGAGAGAGGGAAAATTCAGTGTTGCGGTTAAGGCATCGGGTCAGAAACCAGGAGGCGATGAGTTCTAATCCCATCTTGGGCAAGAAAGGCACCTGGGCGATTGGGCCAGCCACTTTCTCAGAGCCCTAGGAAGGAGGCAATGGCAAATACCTCTGAAAAAGGTAGTCAAGAAAACTCCAGTCTCTGAGAGTCAGACACAATGGAATGGGAGGGCAAAAATTAAAGATAATATCATGGAAGAAATTACCAATTTGCAACGGAGGCATGCGTATGTTTTTTTAAAGACAATTGCAGTGCAAAACTGGGATATTTTTTTCATTCCTGCTAGAATGCTTGTTTTGTACTTTCCGTGTTTCGATATTTACAATCCACAGTCATAGTAGAGCAGGGTCTCCAACCTTGGCGCTTTAAGACTTGGGACTTCAACTCCCAGAATTCCTCAGCCAGCAAAGCTGGCTGAGGAATTCTGGGAGTTGAAGTCCCCAAGTCTTAAAGCGCCAAGGTTGGAGACCCTGATGTAGAGAATTGCAGGTGGGGGCTGCTCTAAAGCAGCCTTTTAAGGAACGCACCTTGAAATAAGTAATAAAAGTACCTTGGTGTTTCTTTAAAATGATTGTGGACAACAATTTAGTTATAAAATTGACTGGGAGTTCGGGATGAGTAAAATATTAATGGTCTCCCTCATTAGATCTTCCGTCTTTAAAGGACGTCAGAAGGGCGTGAAAAGATGAAACAATGTTAGTGTTACTTTTAAGTTAATAAAAGTGACACTAATCTTTTTATTCCTTTCACGGTGGGGTCAGCAGATGCATCTCTAACCACTGTGCATTGCTGCTGGCGATGGGCACATCCCTCCCCATATGTCAGGTGTTTGGGATTAACAGCACGTAACTATCTGTGTTGTGGTTCATGGGCAGCCCGTCCAGACGGCTGCGGAATCGGACAGCGGGAAGGAAGGGGACCAGTTAGGGAATCTGGAGAGGACTCGGACGAGGGTCCTGCATTTGATGCAGGGATGGGGCCAGGACCATCTGGGAATGGGGTGTTGCCTCCGGAGCCTGGCAGCAGCGAGGCAGAGGACCCAGGGGAGCCTGTTCCCAGTGCGCACATGCGCAGAGCTGCTAGAAGGCAAGAGCAGCTGAGACAAAAGGGGCGACTCGGGAATAAGGCTGGGAAGTGATTGGCCCCTCCCATAAGACATAAAGGACAGGCAAAGGTGAAGAAACCTTTGCAGGAAGCAAAGTTGTTTGTTCGTTTCAGATGCATTCTTGAAGCTCTGTACTTCGGTTGGTTTTTTTTGTTTTTCTAGTTCATTGGACACTTCTGTTATTGGCAGCACTTCACAGGACAGAAAGGTGGGTGCTTATCTCGAGGGACTGTTTGAGAATTCACTACCAGCTGGGAATGAAAATAATTCCCAGCGTTGCAATAAAACAAGACTTGTTTTTAAAATAAGCGTGTGTTCGTAATTACGGTCTTGGAAGCTTTGGTCAGAACAACCTGTGGAGCTTCTCAGTCATCCAGGTGATGGTTGTCCCAAAGGTGCTTTTGTCAAAATGCAACTGGACTTTTTTTCTTCTTCCTTGAAGACGTTTCGCTTCTCATCCAAGAAGCTTCATTCGGTTCTGACTGAAGAAGCTTCTTGGATGAGTCAGAAGCGAATGAAGCTTCTTGGATGAGAAGTGAAATGTCTTCAAGGAAAAACAAAGTCCAGTTGCCTTGTGACGAAAGCACCTTTGGGACAGCCTGGACGACTGAGAAGCTCCATTAGGCATTTTTCTCCAATTCTCCAGATCTTGAAAACTTCCCTCGAAAACCTCCAGCAAATGGAGCACTGCTTTCCATCCCGAGCTTTTGCGATGGGCACTTAGCTGATGACTGCTCCTCGGTGGACCACTCCGGATCCATTTGTTCCCTCCGTGAAACTCTTGGGCTCCTGTATTCCTTGTGTTTACTTGTTTCAGACTTAGAACATAGGGGCAACTCTTAAAAAGGCCGTGCCGGACATGTGAACTCGCCATCAATCCTTTTGAAATTTGGGGAGTTTGTCTCAAGACTCGTGTTTTAATCCTGACACAGAATATGTCAGAGCTGGAAAAGGGACCTCGGAGCAAGTGGTGGGACGCTGCCGGTTTTAACAACCGGTTTGGTGAGCATGCGCATGTCTTAAGGCGCTTGCGCTGAAAATGGAGCCTTTAGAAGCTCAGCTGCTTACCTTCCAAGTCAGCTACGCTAAGTAGAACAGCGAGGTGCGTGTGTGTGTGTGAAGTCAGCTGTGCCGCACGATTGAGATCAGCCGCAAAGCAGAAGATACAGGACGGGATAGGGTGGGGCCAACTGATCGTTGGAACAACCGGTTCGCTTGAACCGGTGCAAACCGGCCGCATCCCACCACTGCCTTGGAGGTCTCCTATCTAGTCCAACCCCAACCCCCCGCTTGACGACTAGACTGTTTCAGACAGGTGGCTGTCCAGTCTCTTCTTCACTTCCTCCAGACAAGCTTCCTTGGATCCTACCAGTTGTCCTGTGAACAGCCCAGGATATACAGTACATCTTGTCGCCTTCTGGGTTTGATTTTCCAAATGGTTTGAAAGTGGCAACATCTGCTAATTAAAAATAATAACAACCCCAGAAGTCTTGATCTTCTATTGATGTAAGGTTCCAGTGATAGAAAACTGGCTATGGATCCTTTCCTTCCTTCCTTCCTTCCTTCCTCCTTTCCTTTCCTTTCCTTTCCTTCCTTCCTTCCTTCCTTCCCTTTCCTTCCTTCCTTCCCTTTCCTTCCTTCCTTCCTTCCTTCCTTCCTTCCTTCCTTCCTTCCTTCCTTCCTTCCTTCCTTCCTCCTTTCCTTTCCTTTCCTTTCCTTTCCTTCCTTCCTTCCTTCCTTCCTTCCTTCCCTTTTCCTTCCTTCCTTCCTTCCTTCCTTCCTTCCTTCCTTCCTTCCTTCCTTCCTTCCTTCCTTCCTTCCTTCCTTCCTTCCTTCCTTCCTCCCCTTTCCCTTTCCCTTCCTTCTATCTATCTCATCTATCATCTGTCTATCTAACCTTTCCCAGAAATCCCACCCTTGATTTATTTTTAAACTTCTCTTGCACCTCGGGGTGCTTCCCTCCACTTTCCGCCCATCCCAGCTGGGCCTGGAAAACATCTTCTTTGGCCTCTAGTTCCCCAACGAGCCGAAGATGGGTGTGAAAAAGCCAGCCGCTCCTTAGAAGGGGATCTGTGGCTAATATTTTATACACGTTTTCTTTCTGGAGTCCCCGGAGCAATTCAGGGCTGAGAAAGCCCCAAGGGAGAAGGGACGTTGTCTTTCAAGGTGGAAGCGGCTGAGAGGGGGGAAAAATCGTCCCACAAAACCAAACGATCTCGATTCAGATCCGATTCGGGGTCGGATCTTTTCCTGCCGATCCTTCCGTGGACTCCTCAATCGATTCTGCCACCGATCCCTACAAAAGCAAAGAATCTTGATCACTCAAAGCAACCGGATACTAAGGGGAACTAACATAATTAGACTTTCATCTCACCGTTCAACAAAAGGTTTCAGAGGTCAGTTACAGATTTGCGAATGGTTTTGTTCCTCTCTTCAGGAATTGACCAAAGACTCGGACTCTTCCCTGGACCTCAAGCCCTAGGACCCCATTGCGGCCCATTGCTCTGGACCTTCTTCCGCTTCGTGACTCAAGTCATGGCAGAGATCTGCTAGACGAGCCATGGAGAAGCTTCCGGCTTTTGGTCCAGTCTGAGGTTCTCCAGGCAGGACAGTGGGAAGGTTCTGTTGTGGCCCGCCAGCAGAGCTGGCAGCGGACTCGGACAACGAGGAGGTTGGGAAGGAGCATGGGCCAGTCCTGGAGTCTGGGGAAGGCTCTGACCAGGGCTCTGCGTTGGAGGCAGACATGGGGCCAGGGCTGTCTGATAGTTATCAGCTGCCTTTGGAGTCGGAGATCAGTGAGGAAGAAGAATAGCTGGAGCCTGTTCCCAGTGGGCGCATGCACAGAGCTGCCAGGAGAAGGGAACGGTTAAGGAATAAGGATCGACTCGGGAGTAAAGGCTCAGCTGGACAGTGAATTGCTCCTCCCATAGGGAACAAAAGAGGAGCGAAAGGGGAGTGGCCTGTAGTTTTGAACCCCTCTCGAAAGGCTGTTGGCCAGGACTTTGCTGGAGAGGAATTACCTTCAAATGAAATAAAAGGGGTTTTATTGGGACAAGGAGTCAGCTTCATGCTTTTGGGAAGCCTAGGCGAGAACAGGTTCTCCTGCTGTTCTTCCATCCCCACCCGGAGGGATGATGGGAGCAAGGGTGGGACGCAAATATTTTGACTATCGGTTCTGTGGGCGTGGCTAGGTGGGCGTGGCCAAATGACTGGGTGGGTGTGGCTGCTTTTTTTTTTTTTTTGCAGCATCCCCCCCCAGCTCCATTTTTTTTTTTTTGCCTCCTGGGCCTCAGGAAAGCCTCCTGGGTGATGCAGTAAGACATCAATGGGAATCCAGGCACAGCTGATTGTCCTGCCCCTGGTGGAGATTGACTCCGAGGGAGAGGAGGAACAGCCGACAGGGAGTGGAAGTGTGGCTCCGGAGGTTGTGGAGGAGGCTGCGGAAGGCAGAGGCCAGCTGGGCAGTCAGGGAGACCCAGGCCCATCCCCTCTTCACCCTAGGGCATGCAGGGAGGAACAGAGAAGGGAGCAACGTGGTTTAGGGAGAGGAAGCGGCCATGATCCCCCTCATTGGCTGCAGCTGGGGGAGAATAGTATATAGGAGGGGCGTTTAAAACACAGTGTTGCTAGAAGCAAAGTGTGTTTTGTTTCTGGCTGAGGTTTATCTTGGTTGGCATTCTTCCAACGGACGGCGCCTTGTCATCTTCTTGAAGTTTGTAATTAATTATCCTGGTCCGTCGTGGAAATTCCTTCGCTGCGGTTTGTTTTACTTTTTTTTTTTTTTTTCTCTGTTATCTGTTCTTTGAGTTTGGACTGTATTTCTTTCCTGTGGAGACTATTTTGGAAAGAGTTTAATCTCCAACGGAGAACCATTGAACAGTGGGGCCAAGTTGGAGGCATTAAAGGAAATGTATTTACGTTTGGGAATTTATTAAGTGCGTGCTGCTTCCCGGGTCGTCACACTGAGTGTTGGAACAGCTGGTCATCAGGTGGGGGAAAAATACCAGTTTTTTTTAATTACCAGTTCACCTGAACCAGGCCAAACCGGTAGAATACCACCACTGGACGGGAGTCATAGACCGTCGCACCAAGGCCGTTTTCTCAAAGACTAGGCTTTTCAGAGGAAAGGAGAAGCTCGGGAGGAGACGATCTTTGAAGAGGTGTTGGAGATACTCACAGTGCTTTCAAAAGCAGAATCTATGGGTTCTGGAGATACTTTCTGCCTGAGCAATCCTCCATATCTAATCCTGCAAAAGAGAGAAAGTGTCATGCCCCAGTTGGAACCTGATTCCGAGGGAGAGGTGGAACAGCTGACAGGGAGTGGGAGTGTGGCTCCGGTGGCTGGGGAGGAAACTGGGGAAGGGCACAGTCCGGCTGGGCATTCAGAGGGAAGACCCAGGTCCACCCCCTCTGCATCCTAGGCCACGCAGGGAGGAACGGAGAAGGGAGCAACGTGAGTTGCGTGGTTTAGGGGGAGGAAAGGGCCCTGATCCCCTTCATGGGCTGCAACTGGGAAGGCTGTTTAAAAGGGCAAACTGAGCATGGCAAAGTTGCTGGAAGCAAAGCGTGCATTATCTTGGTCGAGGCTTATCTGGGTTTTGGTGTCCTCCCAACTGTGGTTGCCGCATTATCTTGTTGGCAGTCTGCAATTTATCATCCTGGTCTGTCGTGTTAATTACTTCAGCGTGGTTTATGTTTTTATTTATTTATTTCTAATTAACTTTACTTTGGGTTTGGAATGCATTTCTTCCCTTCGTAGACTGTTTTTGGAAGAGTTTGATCTCCCACCGAGGATAACTGGACATTGTGGGCCAAGTTAGAGGCATTAAAGGGAATTTATTCTACTTTGGTGACACTGTTATTTTTGTGCCATGCCCCTTTGGGTCCTCACAGACCTTTATCTTCCTTTGGTGGGAGTGGCCATTTATGGAAATGGTGGTGGGATCTCTTGGCCGCTTGAGAGGGACTCTCATGGAGAAGGTTCCTCAAACTTCAAGATCAGTTCCATTCCTCCATGCTCTGTTATTTATGAAGTGTTTTCGGTACTCTCTGAGTGTGGTTGTCTTCTTGGAGACGTTTCATGACCCAACTAAGCAACATCATCAGTGCTATAGAAGGGAATGGAGTACTGGCACTGCTACAGCCCTGTTACAGCACTGACGATGTTCTCTAGTTTGGTTATGAAACATCTGCAAGAAAACCACCAAGCTCAGGAAGCACCAAGGACCCCACAATCAACACTAACACTGGACCAACAATCAAACAGCAAACAACACCCCAGTCAAGGAACAGACAACTCCAACAAATAATCAAATAGTAAGGACAATTCTAGTCAAAGAACCACAAAGAAGATTCCCACCAACACTGACAAGACAAACTCATAATTTTAAACCCCGCGGACCAGAGACCCTGGGAAAATCCCCCCAAAAAGTCTGCAGGAAAATCCCCCACCCCGTTTTTCCTACCGATCGATCGTTCTTTATTTGGGATCGCAGGATACCGTCTCCAGCTCCGTTCTCAGGAGGAGAGAGAGAGAGAGACTTTTAGCTTCATGCAAGGAAAGCAGCAGAAGCCACAGAAGTCTTCCTTTCTCTCCCCCAAACTCTGCCAGAAATGAGTCTTTGCCGGCGCAGCCTCTTGGAGCAGGAGGCCTTGCAGGGTCCCAAAGACTCATTTCTGGTGGAGTTTGGGGGAGAGAAAGAAAGACTTCTGCTGCTTTCATTGCGTGCAGCCAAAAGCAGAAGAAGGAAGAGGTGGAAAGAAGCAGCCCGGTGGCCAGGCCAGGCGCGTGGGGCAAGTGGGGCGAGTTCCCCCTCTACGCCCTTTCCCCCCTCCCCTCAATACCTCGTGTTGTTCGCAATGCAAGCGACGCAAGCCTTGTGTTCCCACGGGCCATGTGGACGGAGCAGCCTTGTGTTCCCGTGCAGCCTGGATTAATTGCTTTGGGGGGGACATTTCTCTATGGACCACCAAAATTTTATCACGGACCACCAGTGGTCCCCGGCCTACTGGTTGGCGACCACTGCTCTGTCATGTTTCTTTTCACCCACCCACCCTAAAATTAAGTGAAATTCCACAAATTCTGGAAAAAGCACTGCAGAATCTTTTTCTCTTATTGCCACCACTAAACCTCGTTTAATTAACCTCGTTTCATTTTTCTTCTTCTTTTTAAAAAATCCTTTGTTTCATTATGTCTCTGGGAGAACATCAGTAGGTGAAACACAGAAAAAATAATAATCAGCTGTTTTGATTTAGCACCGCAAGGAAGGCCAACCTGGCCTTGGATTTGATTAAATAATTGAAATGGTTCACTTGGCCTTACAGGCCTCCACGGCTCCTTGTTCTTGGCTCTTCTCTGAAAGTGCTAATCGCAGGTTGTCCTCGACTTACAACCCGAATGGAATCTGCCCATCATAAATTTTGACGGTCGGAAAGAACAGGGTGATTACTTCACCAACCTGATTTTTTCTGGCCTTTCTTTTGCAGAGGTCCTTAAGTGAAACGCAGCGGTCATAAAGCCAGTGTGATTTTGCTCCAAATCAGGAGCCAATGTGTAAAAAGAGGTCAGGAAGCGGGAAATGGCTGTGAATGAAACCCAAGTAACCATCTTGCAGTCACGGGACTTCATGTGGGGGGAGGGGAAACGCGTGTGTGTATGGCCCCCGTTAGAACTTTGAACCTCTCTGGTTACAAAACCAGGTTGCAACTCACTTTAACAACTGCATCGCTTAGGAACAGAAATCCTAGTCATTGTTGTGGTCATAAGTCGAGGACCACCTGCATTGTTAGAAGCCTAACACACCTTGGCGGTGAGTTTATACCTACTCTTTGGCAGGAAAGTACGTGGGATGAATGGATGGGTGCATGCATGCATGGAGAGATGGATGGATGGATGGATGGATGGAGAGATGGATGGATGGAGAGATGGATGGATGGAGAGATGCATGGATGGATGGAGAGATGCATGGAGAGATGGATGGATGGAGGCATGGAGAGATGGATGGATGGAGAGATGCATGGAGAGATGGATGGATGGAGGGATGGAGAGATGGATGGATGGAGAGATGCATGGAGAGATGGATGCGTGCATGGATGGAGAGATGCATGGATGGATGGAGAGAGGCATGGATGGATGGATGGAGAGATGCATGGATGGATGGAGAGAGGCATGGAGAGATGGATGGATGGAGAGATGCATGGAGAGATGGATGCATGCATGCATGGATGGATGGATGGATGGAGAGATGGATGGATGATGGATGGATGGATGGATGGAGGCATGGAGGCATGGAGAGATGGATGGATGGAGAGATGCATGGAGAGATGGATGGATGCATGCATGCATGCATGCATGCATTCATGGATGGATGGATGGAGAGATGAATGGATGGATGGAGAGATGCATGGAGAGATGGATGGATGGAGGCATGGAGAGGGATGGATGGAGAGATGCATGGAGAGATGGATGGAGAGATGCATGGAGAGATGGATGGATGGAGGCATGGAGAGATGCAGGGAGAAATGGATGCATGCATTCATGGATGGATGGATGGAGAGATGAATGCATGGATGGAGAGATGCATGGAGAGATGGATGGATGGAGGCATGGAGAGATGGATGGATGGAGAGATGCACAGAGAGATGGATGCATGTATGCATGCATGCATGCATTCATGATGGATGGAGAGATGCATGGATGGATAGATGCAGGGAGAGATGGATGCATTCATGGATGGATGGAGAGATGGATGGATGGATACAGGGATGATATCCCATCTAGTCATTGTTGACTCCTAGTAAACACATTTTCTCCATGGTGTCTAGTCCCTAACTTGGTCCTCCGTGTTTTCCAAGAGCAACCCCATCACTACTGTGAGTCCATCCATCCACCTTGCTGCTGATATTCTTCTTCCTTCCTTCCAACTTTCCTAGCCTTATGGACTTCTGGATCTTCACATGGATTGATTATCTGCCATCTGGTCAGTTCTTATTGACCACACAGATTTTGTCCAGGAGGATCTGTCCCCAATCTGGTCCTTAAACTTCTTCCAACGGTGTGCCCATTGCCACTCTGACTTAACCCTTCCACCTTGATGTGGTCATCTTCTTCCTCTTCCTGTCCACCTTTCCCAGGATTATGGATCCCTCAAGAGGGCTGGGTCTTTGCATTGGTTGATGGATTGATTATAAGTCATCAAGTCAGTGTGGAACTCTTAGGAACCATACACCTGTTCTCCAGGAGGATCTGCCCCTAACATGGTCCTTCAGGTATTCCAGAAGTTTCTCCTTCACCCCTTAACCAAATCTAACCTCCTTGCTACCGATTGTCCCATTCTTCGTATTTATATTGTGGATTGATGGATTCGTGGCATCAGGTTGGTGATAAATCCTGGTGACCACATAGACACATTTTCTCCAGAAGGATCGACCGGTATTCCCAACCTGGTCCTTCAGCTCTTCTAAGGGTGCCCCCATCATAGCTGTAACTGAGTCCTTCCCCTGTGTTGTTGGTCATTTTGTTCTCCTTCCTTCCAACTGTGGACTTCTCAAGGACTTGTGGACTTCTCAAGGCGGCTGAGTCTTCACACGGATCTGCCATCAGGTCAGTTCTTATTGACCCCATGGGTTTTCTACAGGAGGATCTGTCTTCAACCTGATCCTTCAAGTCTTCCAAAGGTGCATCCCTCAGCAGTGGGAACTGGGTCCATCCACCAACCTTTTGCTGGTCCTCCTCCTCTTCTTTCCAACTTTCCTAGACTTACGGACTTCTCAAGACAGTTGGATCTTGACACCGTGTGTCCAAACATAGGATAAATTGAGCCACCTGGTCATTCATGCCTTGAGAGTGGTGCAGTGCCTAGGGGTGGGAACTCTGGCCTCACAATCATGAGGCGGTGAATTTGATCCTAGGTAGAGACAGACATTTCTCTCTCTGGGCATAACGAGAATACGTCCGCTGAACAAAACTCCGCATTGGCAACAAGAAAAGCCATCCGGCCAGTAAAACACTCCACTTAGCTCCATTCAGTTGCCCAGACTCCACTCCAATGCAAGGGATTATGGGGTCATTCAATGATGATGATGGTGATTCATGCCTTGAGTGAGACTTCTGGATTGATTTCATCCATCATTGACTTATTTCCTTGGCTGTCCATGGTCCTCTCATAAGTGTCCTCCAACCCCAAAGATCAAAACCCTCCATCTTCTTCCTCTCCTTCCTCCTCTTCAGAGTCCAACCTTCACTGTCATAGAGTGTCCCAGAGTATATACGGCACAGAATAACTTGTCTTCTTCTGAACTTTGGTGCATGGACACTTTGGAGATCTGAATGCATCTTCTTCAGGAGTATTCTGTCAAGTCCTAGTCTGCAGCCGTCCTAGTCTCCTGCCATCTCTTCGTTGTCCACCCTAACCCTGGTTGTCTACCACCTAAAACGGAAACCCGTTGTGGGTTTGGTTCTCTCTGCCTACCCTTCGATCAGCAGTTTGTGAGGTAGGTAGTCCTTCTGAAATGGATGAAGCAAGAAGAGATGCTCAGGCCTCCAAGTTGTGGCGCTTTTGAGACGGAAAAGAGAAAGAATGGGAAAAACCTGTGGGTTGTGTTTTTCCCCCCCCATCCTTCTTCTTAGCAAACCGCCACAATACTTTCCCCCCCTTTTTTTCCTCAACTCTGACCCCTTGAGACAAAAGAAGAAGGCCTTGGTCCAGGATGGTCCAACTACTTACCACGTTGGTAGGAACTTCTTCAGCATCCCGGTGAGGGCCAGGAGAAGTAAAGCCACTCCGATAATCGAACCGAGCATTAAGGTTTTTTTCGATTCTGGAAGATAGCAACAAAACAGTCACCTGCACTTCTATCACTGTCTGGTTCGGTTCTGCAACCCAACAAGGCAGACACAGACTTCAGAGGGTAATTAGGACCGCAGAAAAAACCATGGCTACCAACCTGCCTTCCATGGAGGACCTGTATATCCTGCATGAGTCAAAAAGAGGGCTGTGAAAATATCTACAGACCCCTCACATCCCGGACATAAACTGTTTCAACTCCTTCCCTCAAAATGACGCTATGGAGCCCTGCACACCAGAACAACTAGACACAAGGGGAGTTTTTCCCCCAACGCCATCACTCTGCCAAACAAATAATTCCCTCAACATTGTCCAACTATTTACAAAGTCTGCACTACTATTACTATTAATCTTCTCATCACTCCTTATCACCCCTCCCCTCCCACTTGTGACTGTAGGACTGTAACTTTGTCACTTGTATCCTTATGATTTATACTGACTGTTTCCTAGTATGATTTGATGGCTTACTGTACCCTATGACCATCATTAAGTGTTGCACCTGATGATTCTGGACTCTTGACGAATTTATCTTTTCCTTTATGTACACTGAGAGCATTTGCACCAAGACAAATTCCTTGTGTGTCCAATCACACTTGGCCAATAAAAAAGAATTCTATTCTATTCTAACAAGTTGAGCTTCTGACCTCTGAGGTGACCCCAGGACCAGGTGACAGGTAGAAGCATTAGCAGAAGAAGGCTCCGGAGTTGGCCTCCTGGTGTTGTGGCCCACCAGTAGCCAGCACAGCTGGCAGCAGACTCGGACAACGAGGAGGTTGGGGAGGAACATGGGCCAGTCCTGGAGTCTGGGGAAGGCTCGGACGAGGGCTCTGCGTTGGAGGCAGAGATGGGGCCAGGACTGTCCGACAGTTATCAGCTGCCTTCGGATCCGGAGATCAGTGGGGAAGAAGAGCAGCTGGAGCCTGTTCCCAGTGGGCGCATGCACAGAGCTGCCAGGAGAAGGGAACAGCTAAGGAACAAGGGTCGACTCGGGAGTAAAGGCTCAGGTGGACAGTGAATGGCCCCTCCCATAGGGAATAAAAGAGGAGCGAAAGGAGAGTGGGGTTTGCAGGAAACACTTAGTTCAATTCGTTAGGGTGAAGATCTGTTCCTGACGTCTTGCCAAGTAATTGCTGCTACAGCGTGGCATTTGGAAGGTATCGGCCTGGCAACTCTCCCAGCCTGATAAGGTCTGTGGTTGTAATTCACCCTTGAAAGACGGTTTGCTGGGTCTTTGCGGGAGAGGAATTCAACTTGAGCCTAAATAAAAGTGTTTTATCAGGACGAGGAGTCGGCTTCGTGATCTTGGGACGCCTAAGTTCATCCCCACGCCTGGCCTCCTCTTGATATTTTGGATTTGAACTCCCCAAATTCTCAGCCCCAGCCATTACAAGATATTCTTCATTTGTTTAGTGACCATTCCAACTTATGACGGTGGCAGCCTCCCTGTGGTCACGTGATCAAAATTGAGGCGCTTGGCAACTGACTCGTATTTATGACAGTTGCCGCCATCCTGGATCCCCTTTTGTGGCTTTCCGATGAGCACAGTCCAATGGGGAAAGCCAGACCCGCTTAACCACCAAGCTTACTGACTTCACCATTGCAGTGATTCACTTAACAACTTTGGCAAGGAATGTCGGTCCAACGGGGGCCAAATTCACTTCATGTCAGCCCTGAAACCATTTTGGAGAAACTTCAGGGCTGCTGCCACAGCAAGGCCGGCTGTCGCGGTGGGAACATGAGATGCGGGGGACACATAGGGCTCACTTAGCCAAGGGTGGGATTCTACCAGTTTGGACTGGTTCCGTTGTGGTTCGCCAGCAGCCGGTGCAGACGGCAGTGGAATCGGACAGCGGGGAAGAAAGGGGACCAATCAGGGAGTCTGGAGAGGACTCGGATGAGGGTCCTGCATCCGATACAGAGATGGGGCGAGGGCCATCTGGGAGTGGGAGCCTTCGGAGTCGGGCAGCAGCGAGGAAGAGGACCCAGGGGAGCCTGTTCCCAGGGCATGCTTGTGCATAGCTGCTAGAAGGCGAGAGCAGCTGAAGCAGAAGGGGCAACTCAGGAGAAAGGCTGGAAGGTGATTGCCCCTCCCATAAGGGATAAAAGTCAGGCCAAGATGATGAAACCTTTGCAGGAAGCAATGTCGTTCAGTAATTTCCAAGTCCTCCTTGAAGCTCTGTGAACTCGGGTTGTTTTTTTTCTGGGACTTGGGTTGGTTGATGTTATAACTAATTGGACTTCTGGTTTTTTTGGCAGCACTGAAAGGCGGGTGCTCATCTTGGGGAACTAAGATAAGTTCTGGCTGGGAATGCAAGTCATTCCCAGCGTGGCCTTGCTTTTAAAACAAGTACATGTTTCAGTATGTTTGACGAAGCCTGCGTCAGAACAGGGTTCAAGTGAACCAGATGTCAAATTTCCATCTGGTTCGCCAAACCGGTATTTGAACCGATTGGCTGGCCCTGTCCACCCTGCACTGCCCCTCCCCAGAGACGCCACATGGCCTGTTTTCAATGCAGGTCAGTGCAGGGTCCACACAGAGGCTCTGAGAGGGAGTAAAACAGCCCTACCGGAGGTACCAAAAGTCATGTTTCTGGCTTCCAGAGCCCGAGGGAGGCCATTTTCGCCCTCCCAGAGTCCCGAGGGAAGCCTCGGGACTCTGGGGAAGGTGAAAAACGCCCCTCCCGGAAGTCCCGGTAGGCCACGCCAAACCAATAACCGGGTAGCGAACCGGTTGCTGGGGTTTTTGAATCCCGCCCCTGTACCTAGCAACCTAAATGTCGGGCTCAATGGTGGTCATAACTTGAGGACTACCTGTAACGTGTTCGAAACCAAGGGTTTTTGGAAGTCCAACCTTGAGATGAAGGTGGGGAAGCTAAGGAGGAGAAAAAGACCGAAACCAAAGACTCCCAAACAAGACCTGAGGATTCTGGGGTATACTTACTCACACGCTGTGGAGCCGGGCCACTGTCGATGCTTCCTCCAAACCCCCGGACACTGCAGTGAGGAGGGGCCCATCCGTAGCTGCAGTGGCAATTCTTTTTGCTGTTGCAGACCTGAAATGCATCGAGTTTATGACCAGCCAAGAACCGTGTTTCCTTTCCTTGGAGAAGGATAATCTGATTGTGTGGGGTCCTTGGTGCTCTCTGAGCTGGGTGGCTTTCTTGCAGACGTTTCATGACCCAACTAGGTGACATCATCAGTGCTAGGAGGGAGAGAGGATTCAGGAGAGGGAGGAGGAGGAGGAGGAGTGTTAGGGATAACATTGGTTACCTAACTTAGTTTGGGTAAAATAATATATAAACTATGTTAGTGAGTTTAAGTGTATGCATCACTTTAAACTGTAAACCAAGTATTTTGGGTGCGGTTGTAAAATCACCATAAGAGGGAGCAAGAGAGCTCACTGTTCTCCTCGGCTTTTACTGGAATGCTCACAATGAAGGATTGATGGTGATAAACTGCGTGTTTGCTGAAAGAAGAAAAGGGTTTGATTTTTCTTCATATCTCTGACTGCAAAGAGATAGTCACTGGACTGATTGATTGTAAGTTACTGAACTCTTTTCAACACTGGACTTTGCAAACTGAATAACCCTTGGATGGACTGAACTTAGTGTATGATATATGGACTGTTTGACTATGCTATAACTCTTGCTGGAATAAAAACTATTTAACTTGCACAGTGTATCTGTCTTACTGAGTGTAAGCTACTACAACGTTTATCTCACATATCTGCCTGTCTGCTAGACTACCGTGACGTTCTCTGGTTAGGTGTATATCCCTAACAAGGAGGAGGAGGAGGAGGAGGAGGAGGAGGAGGAGGAGGAGGAGGAGGAGGAGGAGGAGGAGGAGGAGGAGGAGGAGGAGGAGGAGGAGGAAGGACGATGATTGTGGGTCCTTGGTGCTCTCTGAGTATGGTTGTTTTCTTGCAGACGTTTCATGACCCAACTAGGTAACATCATCAGTGCTGGAGGGGAGTAGGATTTGCATAGAGGAGGAGTAGGAAGAGGTGGTGGAGGAGGAGGAGGAGCACAATGAGACTGTGGGGTCCTTGGTGCTCTCTGAACTGGGTGGTTTTCTTGCAGACGTTTCATGACCCATCTAGGTGACATCATCAGGGCTAGAAGCAGGTGGGGGTTGTGGAGGAGGAGGAGGAGGAGGAGATGACTACAGGATCCTTAGTTCTCTCTATGATAGGTTGCTTTTTGTAGACATTTTGTTACCCAAACAGGTAACATCACCACTGTAGCAGTGGTGTAATAATACTAGTACCCTCCCTCCTTATAGCCCTGACGATGTTACCTAGTTGGGTCACAAAAGGGGAGGTGAACTAAAACCTGCCCCCGCCAAACTTTCTGGTATCCCGATCTCTTCTCGGAACTTCAGCTCCTCATTACTTACCCCCTGGTTGTTACACTTGGAAAAATCACAGTCATAATTCAAAACTGTCTTGTTGACGCACGACCGATTTATGCATATCTAGAAAAAAAGGAAAAGAAACAATGGCCGGCTGAGGAATTTGGGGAGTTTGAAGTCCACCAGTCTTAAAACAGCTAAGGTTGGAGACCCCTGGCATAGAACGCGCAGGGACACATGAGTGCCAGCCACTCTCTCCTCTCCTGGCAAAGCCAACTCCATTTCTGGGCTCGCTCGCCGTGCCGTATTCCTTTTCCCTCTTTCCCACCCGGATCCTTCCCCATCTGACCTTGCTGGCACCGCAGGATGAGCCATCTCTCGCTATTCCATCATCCTTCCCCTCGTCCTGCAGGTGAGAGATGACACTCCAGCACAAAACGTCCTCAATGGGGGTCTGGAGGATGGAGAAGCCCGGGGGAATTCTGGGAACTTTATGGACATTAGTGCACTGGAGCCTCCCACAGAACACATCTCTGGGAACAAAGACAGGAAGACAGAAGTGGGGGTGACCTTCTCCCGCTGCGCCATAGAGAGCATCTTAACTTCCTGCACACCTGTGTAGGGTTTGCCCATTGCACCGTGGCACATAGGAAAGCACTCCAGAGGGTTAAAGTCATTGCCCAGAGGATCATGGGTTGCCTTCTCCCCTCTTTGGAAGAGCTTCATAGCTCCTGCTGCCTTAAGAAAGTTCAAAACATCCTCAAAGATCCATCTCATCCTGTGCACCCCCCCTTTATTTTGAACTATTACCACCTGGCAGACGGTACAGGATAATAAAAACAAGGACAAATAGGCTGAAAAACAGCTTCTATCCCAGGGCAGAAACTCTGTTGAATTCCACTGTATAGTGCAATATTAACGCAATATCGATTGTATAGAATGCAATTGCCCTCTGCCCTCTTTGGAAGAGCTTTAAGAAAGTTCAAAACATCCTCAAAGATCCATCTCATCCATGGACACTCTTTTTTTGAACTATTACCATCTGGCAGACGGTACAGGAGAATAATAAAAACAAGGACAAATAGGCTGAAAAACAGCTTTTATCCCAGGGCTGTAGCTCTGTTGAATTCCACTGTATAGTGCAACATTAATGCAATATCAGGGGTTTTCAATTCAATGTGTGGAGTGTGAAGGATGTGTGTTTGTGTTTGTTTTCATGGTCATGATGTGCACTGAAGATGGGGTTTGATTTCGTTGTACGGGATGCAAAGACAATAAAGTAAACGAAACTAAAGATCCCAGATTGCAGGGCTGGGCTCCTACCGGTTCGCACCGGTTCAGGCGAACCGGTAGCTCGTTTTATGGGCAGTTCGGTGAACCGGCAAATCCCACCTCCAGAGCCCAAGGAGGCTGTTTTTGCCCTCCCGGAGGTTCGAGGAAAACCTCCGGAGGCCGGGGGAGGGCGAAAACACCCCCCTCCCCATACCCCGTCTTCACTCCCAGGCCAGGGTGGTGCAGGAGGCTGACTAGGCCACGCCCACCATGACCACACCCATCCAGCAACTGGGCAGAGAACCGGTTGCTCCATATATATTTTTTTTGGGAATCCCACTCTGGCCTGATTGGCTTCTGGTGGCTTTTAGGAGGAGGAAAGCCCTGCCTGAATTCGGTAGCTGGCTTTCAGGTTGGGAAGAAAGGAACTAGAGATCCTTCTGCACCTTGATGGAACCTAAAAGTAAAACTCTCCCATCTCTAGCCAGAAATAGAGAGGAGGGAGAGTATAGGAGGTGGAACTGACTTAGCGGCTGGAGAGCCTAAATCAGTACTTTTCAACTTTGGCAACTTTAAGACGGGTGGATTTCGGTTCCTGGAATTTTCCAGCCGGCATGGGCAGACTTCAACTTCTATAATTCCCCCAGCCAACATAACTAGACTTCAACTCCCACAATTCCCCAGCCAGCACAGGTGTGGACCTCAACTCCCAGAATTCCCCAGGCAACATGTGGATTTCAACTTTCAGAGTTCCCCAACCAATAATAGTGGACTCCAACTCCCACGATTCTCCAGCCAGCATGGGCAGACTTCAACTTCTATCATTTCCCAGCCAGCAGGAGTGGGCTTCAACTCCCAGAATTCCCCAGCCAACATGAATTGAATTCTGGGAGTTGAAGTCCACCCATGATAAAGTTGCCACGATTGGGGGAAAAAAAATGTGGCTATACGTAGGAGTTGTCAAACAAAGGACGCTTTTTTTAGTGCTCTTAAAAATGGAAGAGAGTCTACCTTCCTATTTTTCATTTTTTCTAATTTTTCATGATGGGAAAACTTAAAGAGAAACTCCCAGGGGAAAAAAAAAAGTCTTAAAGGAGAAAGGCTTTCCTTCCTACTAAGGCTTTAAAAGAGAATAATGCTAAGAGAACATAATTAGACCTTAATCTCCGAATTCAATCCAGAGGATCAGAGTGGGGTACAAATTTGCAGATCCTTCTTATCTCTTGGAAGTGCAACTACACCCATGATGCAGACTGACTGGGGCATCCTGAGAGTCGAAGTTCCACCCATCTGAAAGTTGCCATACCTGAAAACGACTTCCTGAATCCATCTCTTTTATCCATGTAGTTCCTCTGCTTATAGAAGCGACCGTCTAAAGCACATTTGAGAGATTAGAAAGAGTTCAGCTCATCAAGTCCCAACGCGCCGTCAGAATAACAGAATCACAGAGATGGGACCTTGGAGGTCTTCTAGTCCAACCCCCTGCTCAAGCAAAGGGACCTTATACCCATTTCAGACCCATGGCTGTCCAGTCACTTCTTGAAAGCCTCCAGGGTTGGAGCACCCACCACTTCTGGTGGCAAGGAGTTCCACTGATTAATTCTTCTAACCGTCAAACCTGCCTTCTGATGTGCCTTTCATGCAAGCCAGGAAATGCTAGTTGGGACAACTTTCTCTCGCCACCCCACCCCCCGATGCCCAGGGGTCAACGAGTGGCCTTACTTTTCTGGACACTTTTTGTATCCGGATTTATCTTGGCCGCAGTTACCGGTCCGGTCGCCTTGGAAGTTGACTTCCTTGTAGCAACTGAGTGGAGCAGGCTTGGCAGCTAAAGTTTTGGACATTGGGAAGAGAAAGAGGGAGAGGTCAAAAGTCAAGAGCAAGGTGGAGAGGGAGCCAGCATTTTAGGCAAAGGTTCACAGGAGGTTAATTAGTCCAGGATAGTCATTTTTTTTTCATTTGCAATGTTTCTGTAGATTATGTAGATTTATCTCTAAGCATCTATATCTCTAATAGACCCATCCTCTAAATATATCTATCAATGTGTAGATTTAACACAGAATTATAGATTTATAGAGAGAGAAATATATTTATCTTTCTGGCTTAGAAACCAGGAGACAGTGAGTATCTAACCCTGCCTTATAAGGCATGAAAGCCGGCTGGGTGACTTTGGGCCAATCACCAGGAGATGGTGAGTTCTAGTCCCACCTTAGGCATGAAAAGCCACGCCTTTGGCTAGTCTTAGGCTGGGTGAATTTGCCAATCACCAGGAGACGGGGAGTTCTAGTCCCGCCTTAGGCATGAAAGCCAGCTGGGTGACTTTGGGCCAATCACCAGGAGACAGGGAGTTCTAGTCCCACCTTAGGCATGAAAGCCAGCTGGGTGACTTTGGGCCAATCACCAGCAGTCCACCTTAGGCATGAAAGCCAGCTGGGTGACTTTGGTCCAATCACCAGGAGATGGTGAGTTCTAGTCCACCTTAGGCAGAAAGCCAGGTGGGTTCTCAGGAGATGGTGAGTTCTAGTCCCACCTTAGGCATGAAAGCCAGTTGGGTGACTTTGGTCCAAACCAATCACCAGGAGACAGTGAGTTCTAGTCCCATGTTAGGCATGAAAGCCAAGTGGGCGACTTTGGGCCAATCAACAAGAGATGGGAAGTTCTAGTCCCACCTTAGGCATGAAAGCTAACTGGGTGACTTTGGTCCAATCACCAGGAGACGGGAGTTCTAGTCCCACCTTAGGCATGAAAGCCAGCTGGGTGACTTTGGCCAATCACCAGGAGACGGTGAGTTCTAGTCCCACCTTAGGCATGAAAGCCAGGTGGGTGACTTTGGGCCAATCACCAGGAGACGGGAGTTCTAGTGCCATGTTAGGCATGAAAGCCAAGTGGGCGACTTTGGGCCAATCAACAAGAGATGGGAAGTTCTAGTCCCGCCTTCGGCATGAAAACCAATTGGGCGACTTTCAGCCAATCACCAGGAGGCGGTGAGTTCTAGTCCCGCCTTAGGCATGAAAGCTAACTGGGTGACTTTGGGCCAATCACCAGGAGATGGTGAGTTGTAGTCCCGCCTTCGGCATGAAAACCACTTGGGCGACTTTCAGCCAATCACCCAGGAGGCGGTGAGTTCTAGTCCTGCCTTAGGGATGAAAGCCAGTCAGGCAAACTTGGAGGATGAAAACAAGCCTCGAAGGCCTCCAGGCCTGGGGTGGACTGGCACTGCCCCATCCGAATGCCAACCAGGGCAAACCCTGCTTAGTGACCTTGGGGGGTCTGGAACCCCTCCCCCTCTCCCCACCGACTGCACCTCCGCTTCGCTTTTCCCTGGGAAAGACTCTCCTTGCCTTTGCCAAAGAACGCCTGGCAGTGCCGGTGGATGTCCAGGCAGTCCCCCGAATAGCAGGTGCTTTTGATGCCACAGGGCATCCCGTTTTGCTTGAAGACATCCGGGGGGCAGCTTTCCGTGGCCCCCGAACAATATTCGTCCAGGTCGCAGTCGGAGACGGCTTCCCGACACACCGTTCCTACCTTTAGCAACTACGGGCAAAGAAAGACACGGAGCTCGAACCTGGCTCTTGCCAGGCTCCCCAGGTGGTGGGGATTTAATAATAGAAGAACAGAGTCAGAAGGGACCTTGGAAGTCATCTAGCCCAACGTCCCTGCTCAGGCGGGAGACCCTACACCAGGGGTCCCCAACCACCGGTCCACGGACCGGTAACGGTCCGCGGAACAAGTCCTACTGGGCCGCTGGCTTGCTGGGTGCCGCCATCTTTTTGATGAAAAAGTGCTTCCGGTGAGCTTTTCTGGGTAGCTCACCGGAAGCACGCTTTCACAAAAATGCGGCACCTCGTGAGCTTTCCGGTAGAAAGCCATTTCAAAAAAGCTCACGAGCACATCTTTTTGATGCGCTCCACCGGAAGCTTTTCCGGGCAGAAAGCAGAGGTTGGGGATCACTGCCCTACACCATTTCTTACAGATGGCAGTCCAGTCTCTTCTATAGAAACAAATAAGTTAAGAAAAAAGAGTAAAGGGATAAAGATGGAAGTCAGCAATGGGGTGCCACAAGGGTCCGTCTTAGGCCCAGGACTCTTCAATATCTTCATGAACGACTTAGATGAGGGAATAGAAGGGGAACTTATCAAATTTGCAGATGATACCAAGTTGGCAGGAATAGCCAACACCCAAGAAGATAGGCTCAAGATCCAGATGGACCTTGACAGACTCAAAACACTGGGCCGTATCTAACAAAATGAAATTCAATGTAGAGAAAAGTAAAGTCCTACACTTAGGCAAACAAAACCAAAACTACACCTATAGACTGGGTGAAACCAGGCTCAATAGCAGGAACTGGGAGAGGGATCTTGGAGTCTTAGTGGACAACCGGCTAAATAGGAGCCAGCCGTGTGCAGCAGCAGCCGCCAAAAAAGCTAATGCAATCCTAAGTTGCATTAACAGAGGGATACAATCGAGATCAAGTGAAGTACTAATACCACTCTGTAAAGTCTTAGTAAGGCCACACCTGGAGTACTGCATCCAGGTTTGGTCACCACACTATTAAAAAAAATGTTGAGTGTATGGAAAAAGTGCAGAGAAGAGCAACCAGGATGATGAGGGGAGTGGAGGCTCAAACATATGAAGAACGGTTGCAGAAACTGGCCCTGGCTAGTCTAGGGGAGAGAAGGACCAGGGGAGACAGGAGAGCATCTTCCAATATTTGAGGGGCTGCCAGAGAGAGGAGGAGGAGGTCAAGCTATTTTCTAAAGCCCCTGAAGGCCAGACAAGGAATCATGGATG
>NC_142013.1:1321081-1356081 GCF_049901735.1 Notechis scutatus | reverse complement strand
TCTTCTCCAGCTTTGCATTTGGGGGCTTCCCTGATGAGGAAGGAGGGAGGGAGGGAGCTGCAGGGTCCTCCGGGAATTGGGGGACAGGGTGGAAAGGCAGCCCTTTGCATGGTGGTGGGTGACTGGGAGACGCCGTAGGTGGGTGTCCTTCCGCCGCGAGGGGGGAAGGAGGAAGAGGAGGAGGAAGGAGGAAGGCCAGGATGAGGATGGGGTCCTTGGTGCTCTCTGAGCTTGGTGGGTTTCCTTGCAGACGTCTCACGGCCCAACTAGGGAACAGCATCAGTGCTAGAAGGAAGTGGAGTTTGAAGAGAGGAAGAGGAGGAGGGGAGGAAGACTAGAGTCCTTGGTGGTATCTGAGCTTGGCTGTTTCCTTGCAGACGTCTCACGGCCCAACTAGGGAACAGCATCAGTGCTAGAAGGAAGTGGAGTTTGAAGAGAGGAAGAGGAGGAGGGGAGGAAGACTAAAGTCCTTGGTGGTCTCTGAGCTTGGCTGTTTCCTTGCAGACGTCTCACGGCCCAACTAGGGAACAGCATCAGTGCTAGAAGGACGTGGAGTTTGAAGAGAGGAAGAGGAGGAGGGGAGGAAGACTAGAGTCCTTGGTGGTCTCTGAGCTTGGCTGTTTCCTTGCAGGCGTCTCACGGCCCAACTAGGGAACAGCATCAGTGCTAGAAGGACGTGGAGTTTGAAGAGAGGAAGAGGAGGAGGGAGGAAGACTAGAGTCCTGGTGGTCTCTGAGCTTGGCTGTTTCCTTGCAGACGTCTCACGGCCCAACTAGGGAACAGCATCAGTGCTAGAAGGACGTGGAGTTTGAAGAGAGGAAGAGGAGGAGGGGAGGAAGACTAGAGTCCTTGGTGGTCTCTGAGCTTGGCTGTTTCCTTGCAGACGTCTCACGGCCCAACTAGGGAACAGCATCAGTGCTAGAAGGAAGTGGAGTTTGAAGAGAGGAAGAGGAGGAGGGGAGGAAGACTAGAGTTCTTGGTGGTCTCTGAGCTTGGCTGTTTCCTTGCAGACGTCTCACGGCCCAACTAGGGAACAGCATCAGTGGTAGAAGGACGTGGAGTTTGAAGAGAGGAAGAGGAGGAGGGGAGGAAGACTAGAGTTCTTGGTGGTCTCTGAGCTTGCCTGTTTCCTTGCAGACGTCTCACGGCCCAACTAGGGAACAGCATCAGTGCTAGAAGGACGTGGAGTTTGAAGAGAGGAAGAGGAGGAGGGGAGGAAGACTAGAGTTCTTGGTGGTCTCTGAGCTTGGCTGTTTCCTTGCAGACGTCTCACGGCCCAACTAGGGAACATCACCAGTGCTTGGAGGGAGGGAGATTGTGGAGGAGGAAGAGGTGAGATAGGAAGAAGAGGAGGAGAACGGTGGTATTCGGAGCTCAGGTCTCTTGCAGACGTTTCTGTACCTAACTAGGGGACATCATCAGCGTTTGTGAGTGTGGAGTTTGCTCTCTTTTGACACCCGGTAGCTGGCAGCCCCTCTCCAGATCAGCAAGGATGAACCCTGGAGAAGCAAAAAACGCTACCCTGAGGAAGGAACCGTTGGAGGAGAATGGCAGGGCGAGCTATTGTATATAAATAGAGAGCAAACCCCACTCCCTTGAGGCACTGATGATGTTACTTAGTTGGGTCATGAAACGTCTGCAAGAAAATAACCAAGTCAGAGAGCAGCAAGGACCCCACAGTCCTCCTCCTCCTCTTCCTCGTCCTCTTCCCAAATCCTACTCCCTTCTAGCATTGATGAGGTTCCCTAGTTAGGTAATGAAATACCTCCAAGGTCAGAGAGCAACAAGGAGCCCTGTGTTTTTCCTCCTCCTCCTCCCTGCACACCCCTCTCCCTTTCAGCACTGATGTTACCTAGTTGGGTCATAAAACATCTGTTAGCCACCAAACTCCAAGGATCCCACAATCCTTTCCTTCCTTCCTTTCCTTCCTTCCTTCCTTCCTTCCTTCCTTCCTTCCTTCCTTCCTTCCTTCTTCTCCCCCTCTCTCCCTTTCTTCCTTCCCTCCTTCCCTTCCTTCTCCCTCTCCCTCCCTCCCTCCTTTTCTTCCTTCCTTCTTTCACTCCCTCCCCCTTCCTTCCTTCCTTCCTTCCTTCCTTCCTTCCTTCTCTCCCTCCCTCCCTTCCTTCTCTCCCTCCCTCCCTCCCTTCTTTCTTTCTCCCCCTCCCTTCCTCCCTTCCTTTCCTTCCTCCTCTCCCTCCCCCCCTCCTATCTTCCTTTCCTTCCTTTTCCCCCTCCCTTCCTCCCTTCCTTTTCTTCCCCTCCTCTCCACAAACCTCCCTCCCTTCTAGCCTCGATGATGTGACCTGGTTGGGTCATGAAACGCCTGCAAGAAAACCGCCCAGCTCAGAGACACACACACACCCCCGAGGACCCCCAAGGTGGGAGTCAAGTGCAGGTGACAAACCCTTCCAACCTCCAAGGCGTTATTCTGTTCCGTGTGTACCACCTTCAACCACCAAGCCGGGTGCCAACCGCGATGGACAGGGCCCAAAGCCCCCTTGTGTGATTCCCCCACCTAGGGCTAATGAAGTGGACAACTCAATTGGACCAGGGCCGTAGATCTCGGCCTAAAGATAGCTGGCACCTGGGGGGATGGATTCAGGGGTCGAGCAGGTGTGTTGCAGGTAGATTTATGGACCGAGAGAGACTGTCAAGGACCTTGGAGTACTCATCTCTAATGATCTCAGTACTCGAGGCCACTGTAACTACATAGCCAAAAAGGCATTAAGAGTTGTTAACCTAATCCTTTGTAGCTTTTTCTCTGGTAATATCACACTACTAACTAGAGCATACAAAACATTTGCTAGACCAATACTCGAATACAGCTCATCAGTCTGGAACCCACATTACGTATCTGATATTAGCACAATTGAGAAAGTCCAGAAATATTTCACAAGAAGAGTTCTCCACTCCTCTACTCGTTGCAGAAGACCTTATGCCACCAGACTTGATATTCTAGACCTAGCAAAGCTAGAACTACACTGCCTTCTCTCCAATCTAAGTATAGTGTATAAAATCATACATTGCAATGTCCTACCTGTCAATGAATACTTCAGCTTCAACCATAACAACACAAGAGTTGTTCAGCTTTAACCATAACAACACAAGAGTTGTTCAGCTTCAACCATAACAATAAAAGAGCACACAATAGATACAAACTCAAGGTTAACTGCACCAAACTTGATTGCAGGAAATACGACTTCAGCCACAGAGTGGTCAATGTCTGGAATACTCTACCTGACTCTGTGGTTTCTTCCCCAAACCCCCAAAACTTTAACCTCAGACTGTCTACTATTGACCTCACCCCTCTCCTAAGAGGTCTGTAAGGGGCGTGCATAAGCGCACCAATATACCTATCGTCCCTGTCCTATTGTTTCTTTTATTTTTCTTATATGTACCCATTTCATGTATTCATAACTATGTATATACTTATACCTATTACCTTGTAAGCGATTGACAAATCAAAATAAATAAATCAAAATAAAGACTCGTTAACGCCTGAAATGGGAACAGCGAAAGCTGCAATTTAATTCCGCTCTCCTTTCTCACGTCTGCGGGGATCGTTTTGCCCCCCCCACTCCGCACTTCTGCGCATGAAACATTTCCCAACACCGTTTGCTGAAGAGGGCCAGGAAAAAAGCACAGATCCCCCCCAAGGAAGCTACCTGGTTGAAATACAGGCCATCTTGCAAAGCCATTTCAGTGACTCACGCCCGATTCCATGACCTTTTATTTTTTACTTTTTTGCTGCCATGGTTGGGAAGCAAACCACCGTGGCCGTCAAGTGAATCACGTGGTCGTTAAGCAAGCGACACTTCCCCATTGAACTCAGAGCCAGAAGGGAATGGGGTTTGCTGCCTGTTAATTGATGGTAGCTTACTCCACGCTTAGTAGCACTGGTGATGTTGCATAGTTGGGTAGTGAAAGGTCTGTAAGAAAGCCACTGAGCTCAGAGAGCACCAAGGACCCCATAATTCTCCTCCTCCTCCTCCTCCTCCTCCTCCTCCTCCTCCCTCCTAGCACTGATGATGTTATCTAGTTCAGGGGTCTCCAACCTTAGCAACTTTAAGCCTGGAAGACTTCAACTCCCAGAATTCCCCAGCCAGAGTTGAAGTCCTCCAGGCTTAAAGTTGCCAAGGTTGGAGACCCCTGAACTAGTTGGGTCATGAAACGTCTGCAAAACCCCCCCCACCAAGGTCAAGAAAGTACCAAGGATCCCACATTCCTCCTCCTCTTCTTCCCTGCATACCCACTCCCTCCTAGCACTGCTGATGTTACTTAGTTGGGTCATGAGACGTCTGCAAGAAAACCACCAAGCTCAGACAGCACCAAGGACCCCACAGTTCTCTTTCTCCTCCTCCTCCTCCTCCTCCTCCTCCTTTTCCTCCTCCTCCCTGCAAACCCCCCTCCCTTCCACCACTGATGATGTTACCTAGTTGGGTCATGAAACATCTGCAAGAAAACAACCAGGCTCAGACAGCACCAAGCACACCCTCCAAATAATCAATTTTTAATGCCCAAACCAACCTCACGTTTATATCATGCTAGCTGGATCCCCGTGCTTTGCTATGAAACTATGTGGTTGGGCTCAGTTTTTTTGGGAGGAAAATAAGAGGAAACAAATTCTGCCTCTGCCATCCCTCGGGATTCACCTGGCTCGTGTCCTGTCAGTGTGTGAGAGAGTGGAGGGCTGTTTGGAAACTGAAACAGTAATTTGCTGTGTGAGCAAGGAGACAGCAAGGAGCCTGGGCGTGGCTTAGCTCAACTGTTCTGTACTAAAGCTGCTTGGTGCTGCTCTGAAACTGAAACTCCTCTGCTTGTGTTTTGCCTTTAGAAGAGATTTCTTTCCAGGTGGGGAGGGGGAGTAGAACTCCTTAGCATCAGAGCATGTTAATAATAATAATAATAATAATAATAATAATAATAATAATAATAATAATAATAATAATAATAATAATAATAATAATAATATAGGAAATACTCTCAATGCTCTGAGGGTCGTTTTGAAAAATCCTTTCTTAGTGAGCCCCTAGAAGCCAAGAGGAACCTACGGGCCGAATGTCAAGTTTGTAGGTTTTACGGTTTTGGAGATTTTGTGATGATGCGTGAGGGGCCTTTCGCCTTTCATAGAGAGAGATTTAACAAAACCAAGGACCTGCAAAGCATCCGTGGCCGTTTCCACGGGGAGAAACATACCGTTGGCTCCTTGTCCAGCAAGTGATTAGAAATGCAGATGACTCTCCCTCGATTGGCACCATAATATGGCACGAGTGATGTCTTTATTCTAGGCTGGGCCGGGCTGTGGAAGATAAGCCAGCTCCTTGGCAGTAAGTACGTAGCTCTTTACCGAAAGCAGTGGGGATGCAACAGCCCTCCATCCATTTTGGGAATTGCCACTTTGGAAGAGACTAGTTGTAAGCTCAGGGATGAATTATGGGGTCCTTGGTGCTCTCTGAGCTGCGTGGTTTTGTTGCAGATGTTTCATGACCCAGCTAGGGAATGTTATCAGTGCTGGAAGGGGGGAGGAGGAAGGAGGAAGGAGGAAGGAGGAAGGGAGGCGGAGGGAGGAGAGAGGGAGGACGAAGAGGGAGGAGGAGGAGGAGGAAAGAAGAAGAAGGAGGAGGAGGAAGACTGTGGGGTCCTTGGTGCTCTCTGAGCTTTGTGGTTTTCTTGCAGACGTTTCATGACCCAACTAGAGAACATTACCAGTGCTGGAAGGGAGGAAGGTTTACAAGGTGGGAGGAGGAGGAGGAGGAGGAGGAGGAGGAGGAGGAGGAGGAGGAGGAGGAGGAGGAGGAGGAGGAGGAGGAAGAGGAGGAGGAGGGGAAGAAGAAGAGAGGGAGGAGGAGGAGGAGGAGGAGGAGGAGGAGGAGGAGGAGGAGGAAGAGAGGAGGAAGAGGAGGAAGGGAGGAGGAGGAGGAGGAGGAGGGGAGAAGGAGAAGGAGGAGAAGGGGGAAGGAGGAGGAGGAGGAGAAGGGGAGGAGGAGGAAGAAGGAGGAGGAGGAGGAGGAGGAGGAGGAGGAGGAAGGGGAGGAGGAGGAGGAGGAGAAGGGGAGAAGGAGGAGGAGGAGGAAGGGGAGGAGGAGGAGGAAGAGGAGGAGGAGGAGGAGGAGGAAGGGGAGGAGGAAGAGGAAGGTGGCAGCTGTGGGGTCCTTGGTGCTCTCTGGCTTGGTTATTTTTTGGCAGACGTTGCATAACCAAACTAGGTAACATCATCAGTGTAGAGTGATGTCTAGAGTCCCGCCAAAGGCATGAAATCCAGCTGGGTGACTCTGGACCAATCGCCAGGAGACGGTGAGTTCTAGTCCCACATCAGGCATGAAATCCAGCTGGGGGACTTTGGGCCAGGCCCCCTCTGTAAGCCCAACCCACCTCACAAGATTGTTGTGTGGAAAACAAGAGGGGCATTATGCCAGTTCATTTAAAGCAATAAGAATAAAGTAAAAGAAATAAAAACATACTCCCCTAGAATAAGGAACAAACCGCCTGGTAATCTCACCTACTCAGACGGCCTGGCTGGATTCAGACGGTGCCTTTAAAACCCAGTTTCCCTGCGTTCCCAAAGGATTCCCCGTGCGAATTCCCACAAGGAGGAGGAACTTCAGCACTCGTTTTAGGAAAATTGGCCCAGCTTGGCTTTGGCGTTGTGTTTGCCATGTCGCACCGACAGTCTGAGCGCAGTGCCAAAGCAAGGAAACAAGCGAGACAGCCCTCCTTTTTAAGGAGCGGGTTAAAGAAAAAAAGGAATTAAAAAAAGAAAAAAGAAAAAAAAAGGATATAAAATTCGGGGCTTGGAATAATTTGGATCCAGTTCCACAAAAGCTGCAGGTGGCTGATACAGCTGAAAGGAAGAGACAGGTGGGCATTTCAAGCACAATGACAGGAGGAATGCAGAGGATTTGGGAACGGTTCTGCAATCTTATATCTATATATATAAAAGCGAAATACCCCTCACGCATCATCACAAAATCTCCAGAACTGTAAAGCCTACAAAGTTGACATTTGGCACCTAAAATAAAATAAAATAAAAATGAATACAAGTGAAAGTTAGCATGTTAATCAGACTTACATGATTAACATTATTATACATATCAATATCAGCACGTCAACCTTCCATTTTTCATCAATCCATATATATAAAAGCGAAATTACCCCTCACGCATCATCACAAAATCTCCAGAACCGTAAAGCCTATAAACTTGAAATTCAGCCCGTAGGTTCCTCTTGGCTTCTAGGGGCTCCCTAAGAAAGGATTTTTCCAAATGATCCTCAGAGTATTTAGAGTATTTCCTATATTATTATCATTATTATTAACACGCTCTGATGCTAAGGAGTTCGACTCCCCCTCCCCACCTGGAAAGAAATCTGTTCCAAAGGCAAAACACAAGCAGAGGAGTTTCAGTTTCACAGCAGCACCAAGCAGCTTTAGTACAGAACAGTTGAGCTAAGCCACGCCCAGGCTCCTTGCTGTCTCCTTGCTCTCACAGCAAATACTCTTTCAGTTTCCAAACAGCCCTCCACTCTCTCACACATTGACAGGACGCTTGCCAGATGAATACCGAGGGATGCTGGTAGGCAAAGGCACAATTTTTCCCCCCTTATTTTCCTCCCCAAAAACTAAGCTCGACCACGTACCCTGTTTCTCCAACAATACGGCCTCCCCCAATAGGAAGTCCCAGCATGTTTTATAGGCATGAAATGAAATTAAGCCCCACCCCCCAAATTAAGGCCTATATTAAAACATGCGAAATGGGGGGGAATGGTGGGGGGGGCTTGCCGTTAGGAAGTACTTTTGTTGCACACCCGGATATGGTGCTGCCTGCGTTGACCCTGATACAAAGTGCCCCACCAATGCTGAGGTCAACATCCAAGCCATCGCCACCCGCCCGCCCAAAGATGCAAAGGGGGGGGGGGAATTAAGTCACCCCCGAAAAGACAGCCTAGCCATTTTTTCGGTGCTCAAAAAAAAATAAGACCCGGCCTTATTATATGAGAAACACGGTAGTTTCGTAGCAAAGCACGGATATCGAGCTAGTTATATTATAAAAATTATAAGTGACATCAAAAGAAATTTTGCAAAGCCAGCCATCACCAAATCAAAGATTTGTGCATTCAACTGCTGGCAGTCCTCAACTTACGACCACAGTTGAGCCCCCCCCCCCCCAAAAAAGTATGTTGGTAAGTGAGACATTTGTTAAGTGAGATTTGCCTCATTGTTACGACCTTTCTTGCAGTCGTTCAGTTAGTCACACGGTTGACTTATCTGGCTTCCCCTTGGACTTTGCTTGTGACCCCCCCCCCCGGGATGCTGTGACCGTCATAAATACAAGACAGTTGAGGGGAGGGGGTCTGAATTCTGATCACGTGACCCTGGGGATGCTGCAACCGTCATAAGCGTGAAAAATGGTCATACGTCACTTCGAACGGTCGCTAAACGGACTGTCGTAAGTCAAGGACAACCTGTTTAAATCACATTAAAATTTCAATAAAATACCACTTTTAGCTAAGCCTATATCACTTTCACCTGTCGTTAAAAGCGAACCCCTGCGGTCGTTAAGCAAACCCCCGCAGTTGTTAAGCAAACCCTGTGGTTGTTAAGCGAACCCCTGCGGTCGTTAAGCAAATGTGGCTCCCCCATCGACTTCACTTGTCCGAAGGTCGCAAAAGGGGAATCGCGGGGCACCCCCCCCCGCCAACACTGCGACGGTTGAAAATACGAGTCAATTGCCAAGCGTCTGAAATTGTGGTCACTGTGACCCTGGCAGGAAACTGCAATCGTCATTAAGGGTGAAAAATGGTCATAAGTCCCTCTTTGTCCAGGGCCGTTGTAACTTTGGATGGTCGCTAAGTGAACTGTTGCAAACCAAGCGCGACCTGCGTTCCGTTGATCAGATCTGGCACATAGGATGATCCAAAATTGGCGAGCTTCATTGCGGTCGTAAGTCAGGGACCAAGGTTGAAGCGGAGGTCACTACTAACACCCAGAATTGCAGAAAAAGGCCACGCAATTTTTCTAAGCTTTTTTCCCCCACTTTCCTTTTAAAAAAAGAAAAGAAGTGGGGGGAAAACCCCAAGCCCCCCCACCAAAATTATGCCAGTGGCCTGGAAAGATAATTTGGAAGCATTTTGCTTTGCTTCCCTGCAGAGAAAGAAATAGAAATTCCTATTTCTTGCTCTTCTTAGTGTCATTAATCATTTATTTTCTGACAGTCTGTCTGGCACGCAGACAAAGAAATAAAATAAAAAAAAATAAAACCCAGTTCCCCTACTTTGATGGACAAACCTCACCTGCGTAGCTCTTCTTCTCCACAGAGGCAGGGAAGCTTCCTTACAGAATTGCAAAAATTATCAAGAGGTGGGAGGGACCCCCCAGAGGTCTTCTAGTCCAACCCCCGCTACTCAAGCAGGAAGATGATTTCTACGGGATGTTCTCGACTTGCGACCGTTTAGTCTCCCATTAATTGGCGCTTTGCATGAGTGTGACAGGCAGACTGTCGCCCGTCTGGGAGAGCCTCCCCTTTCGTGCGTGTCGTAACGAGGACACGGACTCACACTTTGTGACTTCGGGCTCTTTGTTCACAAAGTGAGCCGCCTTTTTTGGGCTCTTCCGGGTGCCGATTCTGCAACTCCCTTCCGCCCCTTTGAGTGTGAACGTCGTTCGATTTTATCCTAACCCTCCCTTGGTCACAATCAGATAACAGATAATCAGAGGTGGAAGGGACCTTATAGGTCATCTAGTCCAACCCCCCCCGCCCAATCGCACAGGTCTCCTTCTTCTGCCGGCGTGCTTTGTAAGTAGGGTGTCCTCTGCTTACGACCAAAATTGAGACTGGCATTTCCATCATTAAGCGAGACGGTTGTTATAAGTGAATTTTGCGCCCCTGTTTTACAATCTTTCTTGCCCCCCGTCGTTCAGTGAATCCCTGCTGCTCAAAATTGGAAGTCAAAACAAATCCCAAATGACGATGCTATAATAAGGTAAGGTTTTTCAAGGCGCTGGATTAGATAGCTCGGCACTAGAATTAAAAGAACGAGATGAATCTGAATATTTTGAAGTATGGAACGATTTTTTTACACCTGGAGGGACACGAAAGGAAGTCCTAGAAAATGAAAATTAGAATTTAGGTGTAATTGAAACGTGGCACAAGAATAAGATCTAATAATGATGCAAAGATCAAATGCAGATATGTAACTTTATATAGATGTGATTATAAAAGGCTTAGATTTTCTATTGATTCTTCTTGAGCATAAAATGCAAAGACTGAAATGGATGTCAAAGAGAGTCCACCACGTTCAACACTTTTTAATGTTTATTTTCAATATTTTTAAAAGTGAATCCCTGCAGTTGCTAAGTGAGAAACACGGTTGTTAAGTGGATCAGCCTCTTGACTTTGCGGATCAGAAGGTCGTAAAAGGGGATCGGGTGTCCTTGGGACACAGCAATGGTCATAAGTACAAGTCAGTTGCGTCTGAATGTGGATCACATGACCACGGGGGAGGCCGCAACGGTCGTAAGTCACTTTTTTCCAGTGCTGTTAGAACTTCAAACAGTCACTAAATGAACTGTCGTAAGTCAAGGACTTATCTGTGCCATTCCGGGCGAATGGCCGTCCAATCTCTTCTAAAAAAAAAACATCCAATAATGGAGCGCCCACTGATCAATGGCACATCCTTGACTTATGACCACAAGGGAGTCAAAATTTTCCATCGCTGAGCAAAGATAGCCATTAAAAGAGCTTTGCCTCATTTTACGACCTTCCTTGCCGCAATTGCTTAAGGGAATCACTGCGGTTGTTAAATGAGTAACTTGGTTGTTAAGGGAATCCGGTTCCCCCCGGTTGACTTGGCGGGTCTGGCGGTCACAAAAAGGGGATGATGTGGCCTCGGGAAGCCCGTCATAGATACGAGCCAAGTGGCCGGATTTTGATCATGTGACCATGGGGGGCGGGGAGGAATGCTGCAACGGTCGTAAGTGTGAAAAACAGTCCTAAGCCACTTTTTTTTTCAGTGAAAGGGAAAACAAAAGTGACAAGGCGAAAGGGAGAGAACGAGAGAGAGTCAAAGAGAAAGGAAAGGAAAGAAAGAGAGAATGGGAGAAAGAGAAAAAAGAAAGGGAAAACAAAAGAGAGAGAAAAGAAAGAGAGAAAGAGAAAGAAAATGAAAGAAAGAGAATGAGAGAGAAAAAGAAGGAAAGAAAAAGAGAGAAAAGAAAAAGAGAGAAGGGGAGAGAGAAAGAGAAAGGAGAGAAAGAAAAAGAAAAAGAGAGAAAAGAAAGAAGAGAAAGAAAAAGACAAAGAAAAGGAAAGAGAAAAGGAGGGAAAGAGAGAGGAAGGGAAAGCAAAAGAGAGGAAAAGAAAGAGAGAAAGAGAGCAAAGAATGGGGGACAAAAAGGGAGAGAGGATAAAAGGAGGAGAGACAGAGAGAAAAAGGGAAAGAGAGAGAGAGAGAGAGAATGGCAATGCTGCAACGGTCATAAGTGTGGAAAACAGCCCTTAAAAAGTCCTTCTCTTCAGTAAACCCGAACCGTCACTAAACAAGCTGTTGTAAGTAGAGGACCACCTGTAGGCTGAGGGCCTTGCGGGGCTCTTCCTCCAAGAGGCTCTGCGCTCTTTAGGCCGAAGTCACTTTTTTCAGTGCCATTGTAACTGCAAACGGTCGCTAAGTGAAAGGTCGTAAGTAGAGGACTCCCTGCACACGCCAGCATGTGTCCCCATGCACGCACATCCTTCGTCCTCGACTTATATCCACCCAAGTTATGACAGCAACTGAGAAAAGTGGCTTCGGCCCGGTCCTCGCACTTATGACCGTCATAGCCTCCGTGACCCACGCGAGCAAACTCCAGAAGCTCCGCAACCGACTCATACTTATGACAGTTGCAACATCCTTAGGGTCAACCCAATCCCCCTCTTCGCCAACCAAGTTGATGGGGCAGGCCCGGTTTCACTTCATGACCTCGCGATTCGCTTAACGACTGCGCGATTCGCTTAACCACCCAGGCCCAAGAAAGGGCGCAGCATCCGACGCCGCTCTGCTTCAAAGGGCTCTGCCGCTGAGCGGGGGAAATCCCCAGGGCCAACGGCGGTCGTAAGGTCGAGGACTGCCCGTTGGGCCAATGGAATGTCCCACCGCTGAAACAGCCCCGCCCACCCCACCACACCTCCTTCTCCTCCCCAGCTGATCCTAGTTTGTTCTCTCTCTCTCTCTCTCTCTTTCTTTCTCTTCATCCGGACGGCACCATCAAGATGGACAAGGATGGACCGGTAGGGTTTCTGTTGCCGTGGATGTGATGCTGGTTGCTTAGCAACGGGAAGAATTAGTGCGTGGGAACTATTTGTGGGATGATCAGTATTCCTTTGGGGGAAGAGTCGGGAGCCCACGGGAAAAGACAGGGATTGGCTGGGGAAGCGGGGGGAGGGTTTGAATTTGTGCTATGGCACCTGTCCGACGGACAGGTGGGCCCGGATTAAATCCTCATGCCCCCCTCTCCAAAATGGGGGTACCCCCCATCCCCAAGACCAGAGAAAGGGGCCTGGGCGTAACTCCGATAAGAGGTTTTTTTTAATTTTCCATCCCAACTTTCGGACTCTGGGCGGTCCTCGGCTTATGACCAAGGTTGGGGAATCTCTTGTCGCTAAGCCGGGGACCTTGCTCGGTGCGCTTGGCTCCCTTGGGCGACTGCGAATCCCTGCAGTCGCAAAGCCGGTCAGGCGGTCGTTAAGTGAATCGGGCTTTCCCCCTCGACTTGGAAGGTTGCGAAAAGGGGATCTCACGTGACGGGCGGACCGTCGTAAATAGGAGTCAAGCTGGCAAGCGCCTGGATTTTGATCACGGGACCGTGGGGGGATGCTGCGATGGTCATAAGGGTGAAAAACGGCCGTAAGTCGGGTTTTTACAGTGTCGTCGTAACTTCGAATGGACACTCGATGAATTGCTGTCAGTCAAGGACTACCTGCACTTACTTAGCAACACAGAATAGAGACCTAAAAACAGAGCGATGATAAGGAGAAACTGAAAATGAAAATGAGAGCCAGAGGGGGAGGAGGAGAGAGAAAGAGAGAAAGAAAAAGAGAGAGAGAGAGAATGAGAGAAAGAGAGAAAAGAGAAAGGGAAAGGGAAAGCAAAAGAGAGAGAAAGAGAGAAAAGGAGAGAAGGAGAGAAAGAGAGAGAGGGAGAGGGGGACAAAGAGAGACAGAAAGGGACAGCAAAGTAGAGAAAACAAAAAGGAGAAAGAGAAAAAAGAGAAAGGAAGAAAAAGAGAAAAAGAAAAAAAGAAAGACAGAAAGAGGAGGAAAGAAAAAGAAAAGGAGGGATAGAGAGAGAATGAGACAAACAGAAAGAGCAAGGGCAGAAAGAGAGAAAGGGAAAGCAAAAGAGAAAGAGAGAGAGAAAGAAAAGGAGGGAAAGAGAGAGAGAAAGAGAGAGAAAAAAGAGAAAGAGAAAGAAAAGAGACAGAATAGGAGAAAGAGAGAAAAAAGAGAAAAACAGAGAGAGAGAAAGGAAAGAAAGAATTAGAGAGAAAGAAGAGAGAGAGAAAGAGAGAAAAGGGAAAACAAAAGTGAGAAGATGAAAGGGAGAGAAAGAGAGAGAAAGAGAAAGAAAAGGAAAGAAAGAGAAAGAGAAAAAGAAAGGGAAAGCAAAAGAGAGAAATAGAAAGAAAGAGAAAGAAAAGGGAAAAGAGAGAGAGAAAGAAAATGAAAGAAAGAATGAGAGAGAGAAAAAGAAGGAAAAGAAAAGAGAAAAAAGAAAAAGAGAAAGAGAGGGAGGGAGAGGGAGAGAAAGAGAAAGAAAAAGAAAAAGAGAGAAAAGGAAGGAAGAGAAAAAGAAAAGAAAGAATGGGAGAAAGGGAGAAAAAAGAAAGAAAGGGAGAGAAAGAGAGAAAAGGAGGGAAAGAAAGAGAGCAAGAGAGAGAATGGCGATGCTGTAACGGTCATAAGTGTGAAAAACGGCCCTTAAAAATCCCTCTCTTAAGGGCCCTTGTAAACTCAAACCGTCACTAAACGTGCTGTTGTAAGCAGAGGACCACCTGTATGCTATGGAATTCGGGGGGGCCCTTCCTCCAAGAGGCTCTGCTCTCTTTGGGGTGGGGGAGGGAACCCCAGAGCCAATAAAGCTGAGCCTCCCCTCTCCTCTGCAGCCCCCCGCTGCTTCCCTGATTCTATGTCATTTTCTTGCCCCCTGGACCATTAAATTGGAAAAGGAAGTGGGGGCGGGCTCTCCAAACGGCTATTAAAACCAACAGGCCGTGCCTGCCTGCCTCCCGCCGGACTCGATTAAATTCTCCGTTTCTCGTCCGACTCCCCGCTAGGTCGGCGCTGACGTCCGGCTGTTTCCAGCACCGTGGAAGATAAATAAAGGGGCCGCCTCGACTTATTCCAGGCAGTCCTCGGACGTACGACCGCGAGGGAGCCTGGCACGTCTCTCCAAACGTACATTTTTTGCCCCATTTTACCCCCTTGCTGGCCACGGTGGCTAAGCGAATCAGTGCCCTTGTTAAGTGAGTCACACGGTCGTTAAGGGAACCCGGCTTCCCCCGTTGACTTCGCTTGTCGGAAGGTCGCTAAAGGGGATCACGTGATTGACCCCCCTGGGCGGCCGCGGCCATCGTAAGTACGAGTCAGTTGCCGAGCACGTGAATTTTGAATCCTGCAACGGTCATAAATGTGAAAGTCGGTCCTAAGTCACTTTTTTCCCTCCAGTGCTGTTATAACCGGTCACTAAACAAGCAGTTGTAAGTGGAGGACTACCTTGCATCCTTGGGGGGGGGTTTGCATGCCCAGGGAGGTCAAAAAAGTCAAGATGGCGTCCACAGCTACACGACGAAGGCTTTTGTATACTTTTATACATCTAAAAAAAAAACCATTCCAGTGCCCAGACCCAGCAGCCATCTTGACTTTTTTGCCTTGCCTTGCCCTGTAGACCCTTGCTGCTTCTCTCAGCTTGCTCAGCTGCGCTGGTCATTCTTGTTGCAAGCCCTTTTCCTCAGTCAGCCCCCTTTGCGGGGGGGGCAAAGTACCATATTCCCTTTTCATTAGACCTGGGCCTGCAGGTACGATCGCTATCTCAGGTAAGCAATAAATGCAATATTGCTGGAAGGGGATTCAGGAGGTTGATCTTTTCCAGCAGCCGGGCCCACCTTTGCATTGAAAGGAACAGGATTTGCACTAAAGGATGGGACTCCGTTTGCGCTACACGGATTTACGCTTCTAAGCAGAGAGAGAACAACGGGGTTCAACAATCGGCAACGTTTAAGAGAGGGTGGACTTCAACTCCCAGAATTCCCCAGCTACTAGTGGTTAGGATGCCAGGCTAGAAAGCAGGAGGTGTGAGTTCTAGTCCCCTCTTAGGCACGAAAGCCAACTGGGCAACTTTGGGCCAATCAACCAGAGACGGTGAGTTCTAGTCCTGCCTTAGGTGTGAAAGCCGACTAGGTGACTTTGGGCCAATCAACCGGAGACGGTGAGTTCTAGTCCTGCCTGAGGTGTGAAAGCCGACTAGGTGACTTTGTACCAATCACCAGGAGACGGTGAGTTCTAGTCCTGCCTGAGGTGTGAAAGCCGACTGGGTGACTTTGGGCCAATCAACCGGAGACGGTGAGTTCTAGTCCTGCCTGAGGTGTGAAAGCCGACTAGGTGACTTTGTGCCAATCACCAGGAGACGGTGAGTTCTAGTCCTGCCTGAGGTGTGAAAGCCGATTAGGTGACTTTGTGCCAATCACCAGGAGACGGTGAGTTCTAGTCCTGCCTGAGGTGTGAAAGCCAACTGGGTGACTTTGTGCCAATCAACCGGAGACGGTGAGTTCTAGTCCTGCCTGAGGTGTGAAAGCCGACTGGGTGACTTTGTGCCAATCACCAGGAGACGGTGAGTTCTAGTCCTGCCTGAGGTGTGAAAGCCGATTAGGTGACTTTGTGCCAATCACCAGGAGACGGTGAGTTCTAGTCCTGCCTGAGGTGTGAAAGCCGATTAGGTGACTTTGTGCCAATCAACCGGAGACGGTGAGTTCTAGTCCTGCCTTAGGTGTGAAAGCCGACTAGGTGACTTTGTACCAATCAACCGGAGACGGTGAGTTCTAGTCCTGCCTTAGGTGTGAAAGCCGACTAGGTGACTTTGTACCAATCACCAGGAGACGGTGAGTTCTAGTCCTGCCTGAGGTGTGAAAGCCGACTAGGTGACTTTGTGCCAATCAACCGGAGACGGTGAGTTCTAGTCCTGCCTGAGGTGTGAAAGCCGACTAGGTGACTTTGTACCAATCACCAGGAGACGGTGAGTTCTAGTCCTGCCTGAGGTGTGAAAGCCGATTAGGTGACTTTGTGCCAATCACCAGGAGGCGGTGAGTTCTAGTCCTGCCTGAGGTGTGAAAGCCAACTGGGTGACTTTGTGCCAATCACCAGGAGGCGGTGAGTTCTAGTCCTGCCTGAGGTGTGAAAGCCGACTGGGTGACTTTGTGCCAATCACCAGGAGGCGGTGAGTTCTAGTCCTGCCTGAGGTGTGAAAGCCGACTGGGTGACTTTGTGCCAATCAACCGGAGACGGTGAGTTCTAGTCCTGCCTGAGGTGTGAAAGCCGACTGGGTGACTTTGTGCCAATCAACCGGAGACGGTGAGTTCTAGTCCTGCCTGAGGTGTGAAAGCCGACTGGGTGACTTTGTGCCAATCAACTGGAGAGACGGTGAGTTCTAGTCCTGCCTGAGGTGTGAAAGCCGACTGGGTGACTTTGTGCCAATCAACTGGAGACGGTGAGTTCTAGTCCTGCCTTAGGCATGAAAGGCAGCTGGGTGACTTTGTGCCAATCAACCGGAGACGGCGAGTTCTAGTCCTGCCTGAGGTGTGAAAGCCGACTGGGTGACTTTGTGCCAATCAACCGGAGACGGTGAGTTCTAGTCCTGCCTGAGGTGTGAAAGCCGATTGGGTGACTTTGGGCCAATCACCAGGAGGCGGTGAGTTCTAGTCCTGCCTTAGGTGTGAAAGCCGACTAGGTGACTTTGGGCCAATCACCAGGAGGCGGTGAGTTCTAGTCCTGCCTTAGGTGTGAAAGCCGACTAGGTGACTTTGGGCCAATCACCAGGAGATGGTGAGTTCTAGTCCTGCCTTAGGTGTGAAAGCCGACTAGGTGACTTTGGGCCAATCACCAGGAGATGGTGAGTTCTAGTCCTGCCTTAGGTGTGAAAGCCGACTAGGTGACTTTGTGCCAATCAACCGGAGACGGTGAGTTCTAGTCCTGCCTGAGGTAGGAAAGCCGACTAGGTGACTTTGTGCCAATCATCCGGAGACGGTTGGCAGGCACCACGCACACTTTAACCAAGGGCATCTGGCTGGCTCTGCCTTTCCTGGATGGACACACACACACACATACACACAAGCTTGCTTGTTGTTTTTCCGCTGCTCTGCAAACAAAGGCCAGAGCCGGCAGGGGGTCCGCAAGGAGTCCAGTTGACCCGTTCTGTGCTGGGCAAAGCACCCGAGGTCCTGCCCGTGTTGTGCCCAGGGTTGTGCTCTCCCTTAGCGGGTCTCTCTCCGTTGCCGTGACTCAGGTGGAGCTATGGGACACCCCCAAGAAGCTTTCCCTCTGCACTGTGTTCTTTGTCTCTCTCTCTCCCCTCCCTCCCTCTTTTCTTTCTTTCTCTTTTTTCTTTTTTTCTTGCTCCCTCTTTTGCTCTTTCTTTCTTCTCTCTCTCCCCCCCTTTCTGTCTCCCTCTTTCTTCATTTTTTCTGTCCCGTTTCCTCTTTCTCTTCTTTCTCTCTATCTTTTCTGCCGTTTCACACAAAATCCTAAATAATCTATCTCAAAAGAGGCCACTCTGAGTTAAGTGTAGACTTCACATTGATGGAAATTCAACTTTTTAACCATTTTTAAACCTCTGAGTTGTCTGTTTCATCTATTTCTCCTGTCTGTCTGTCTCTGTTTCTCTCTCCCCCACCTCTCTCTCTCTCACACACACATATACACACCTGTCTGTCTATCTACCAGTATCTATCTATCTATCTATCTATCTATCTATCTATCTATCTATCTATCTATCTATCTATCTATCTATCTATCTATCTATCTATCTACCTACCGTTCTATCTATCTATCTATCTATCTATCTATCTATCTATCTATCTATCTATCTATCTATCTATCTATCTATCTATCTCTATCCCTACCTCTATATCTACCTACCTACATCTATCTGACTATCAATTATCATCTATCTATCTATCTATCTATCTATCTATCTATCTATCTATCTATCTATCTATCTATCTATCTATCTACCGTTCTATCTATCTATCTATCTATCTATCTATGTATCTATCTATCTATCTATCTATCTATCTATCTATCTATCTATCTATCTATCTATCTATCTCTATCCCTACCTCTATATCTACCTACCTACATCTATCTGACTATCAATTATCATCTATCTATCTATCTATCTATCTATCTATCTATCTATCTATCTATCTATCTATCTATCTCTATCCCTACCTCTATATCTATCTATCTACATCTATCTGACTATCAATTATCATCTATCTATCTATCTATCTATCTATCTATCTATCTATCTATCTATCTATCTATCTCTATCTATCTATCTATCTATCTATCTATCTATCTATCTATCTATTTTCTTTTCTTTTTTAAAAAAGTATTTTATTAATTTTCCAACATTTAAAAACATAAAATAAAGCTATATACATATTGTTATCAACATCAAGACATCATTTACATTTCCTTACATTTTTCAATAGATGGTTGCTTATTCCATTACCATTGCATCTTACTCTTGTTACAAATCAATATATTTCATCTTACACTTCAATCTTCTCTATAACATATATACATAGTTACATACGTCCTCATTCTTTTCCTAATTGCTATCTATTTTCTATATTATCTGTAACACTGACTCTATCTATATTTCTCTCTCCCTCCCTCTCTCTGTTTAAGCAATCTTTTTTTCTATTTTTCTATCTCATTTCTAGACTTTTGGACAAATAAATGTTCTTGCTCGAGAAGATGTGAAGGATGTCACTTTCACAGTTTTTTAAAATGGATTTTTCTGATATTTATGTATTTATCTGTTTGATTGATTTTGTCTGATCGAGGGCCCCTGGTAAGCCCAAAGGCTCCACGGTGCCTCCACCAAACAACTTTTGCCAGTAACCTTTCTCATCATTTTTAAGACAGGAAATCACAGCAATTGTTGCAAGAGTCTTAAAATATGCTTATCAGACTTTGACAAACAGAATAAAAGGATGGTCCCAAGGCCAGGAAATTAGAAAAATGGCCAAGCCCATCACAGGGTGAAGAGACAGGCTTGTAAGCACAGAGAAAAACCCACAGACGTCTCCTAGGATTCGTTGCACAGAGGCAGGGGGAGAGAGAGAATGAGAGAGAGAGAGAAAGAGAGAGTGAAGAGGGAGAAGAGAGCGAAGAGAGGGGGAGGAGAGAGAAAGAGAGAGAGGAGAGAGGGAGAGAAAGAGAGGGGGAAGGAGGGAGAAAGGGAGAGAGAAAGAGAGAGAGAGAGAGAGAGAGAGAGAGAGAGGGGGAGGAGAGAGAAAGAGAGAGAGGAGAGAGGGAGAGAAAGAGAGGGGGAAGGAGGGAGAAAGGGAGAGAGAAAGAGAGAGAGGAGAGAGAGAGAGAGAGACGAGAGGGAGAGGAGAGAGAGAGAGAGAGAAGAGAGGGAGAGAGAGAGAAGAGAGAGAGAAGAGAGGAGAGGAGAGAGAGAGAAAGAGAGGGAAGAGAAGAGAGAGAAGAGTGGGGAGAAAGAGGGAGAAAAAGAGAGAGAATGAGAAAGAGAGAGAGAAAAGAGAGAGTGAAGAGGGAGAATAGAGCGAAGAGAGGGAGAAAGGGAGAGAGAAAGAGAGGGGGGAGGGAGAAAGGGAGAGAGAAAGAGAGAGAGGAGAGAGAGAGACAGAGAGAAAAGAGAAAGTGAAGAGGGAGAAGAGAGCGAAGAGGGGGAGGAGAGAGAAAGAGAGAGAGGAGAGAGGGAGAGAAAGAGAGAGAGAGAGAGGGAGAAAGGGAGAGAGAAAGAGAGAGAGGAGAGAGAGAGAGACGAGAGGGAGAGGAGAGAGAAAGAGAGAGGAGAGAGAGGAGAAAGAGGGAGAAAAAGAGAGAGAATGAGAAAGAGAGAGAGAAAGAAAGAGAGAGGAGAGAGTAATATTGGAAATGTAAACATGTTTTTAAATTGTTGGGAAATGTCTAATAAAATATTTTAAAAAGAGAGAGAAAGAGAGAGAGAGGAGAGAGGGAGAGGGAGAAAGAGGGAGAGAGAGAAAGAGAGAATGAAAGAGAGAAGAGAAGAGAGTGGGGGAGAGAGAGAAGAGAGAGAATGAGAGATAATAGAGAGAGAGAAGAGAGGGAGAGGAGACAAAGGGAGGAGAGAGGTTGAGGAGAGACAGAAAGAGAGAGAAGAGAGAACAGAGGGAGAGGAGAGAGAGAAAATGAGAAAGAGAGATTTTCTTTTATTACTTTACGTTTCACTTCATGTTTATTTTACTTTACTTTTTCTTTATATTTTATTTCATTATTTATATTTTATATTTTATTTTATTGTTTTATTTTATTATGTATTGTATTGTTTTGTTTTATTTTAGTTTATTTTAGTTTATTATTTTAGTTTATTTATTTGCCACTCATCTCGCAACCCAAAGTGACTTTTGCTGATTCCACTTCTGAATGTACATTTTGCAATCTCCTTCCCCTGCCACACCCACCAAGCCGTGCCCACAAAACCGGTAGTAAAAATATTTGAATCCCACCACGGATTAGGCCCCAGGATTTTAACACTTACCTCTAGAGTAGGCCTTTGCAAGTGGAGAATGAAACCTTTATTCCAGTGTTTTTCAACCTCAGCCACTTTAACCTGTGAGGACTTCGACTCCCAGAATTCCCTAGCCAGCTAAAGCTAGAGCTGGCTGGGGAATTCTGGGAGTTGAAGTCCACACCTTCCTAAAGCATCCATGGCTGGGGAAAAAAACACTGCTCTTGTGCTCGCTGTATAATTTCATTTATTTAGGCTTTAACTCATTTTTCTACTGCCCGCTGCAATTTAGAGGGACTTCTGGCCATTAAGAGTCACAAACTCAATAAAAAATGACATTAAAGATTAGAACAATGTCATCATTTCAATTCTGCAAAAATGCAGATGGCTCCTTTTTTTTTTTTGCATGCGTCGGTTCCACCCTGTCCAATTCCCTCCAGAACAGCTCAGTTTTAACTAATTTCTGGAAGGCCAACTGAGCCAGCTCTGGCCTCAGGGGAGAGACCGTTTCCTAGCCCAGAGGTTACTCCAGAAGCCCCTTCTCTGCAAAACAAGAGAATGTTTTTGATCTGGCCGATTTTTCAAGGGTTCGGCCTCCTTCCCGCTCCCATGCTAATGCCAATCTTTGGGACTCCAACTCCCATCATCCCCTAGCCTGGCTGGAGAAATGTGGGAGTGGACACCCAACGGATCTGGAAGGCATGAGGCTGGAAAAAAGAGGGTTTTATGATTTAAAAAAAAGAGAGATTTAGATCCCACTGTAATAATCTTCTGCCTTGGACTAGAGGACCTCACTTCCACCCCTAGCATTCTATGAGATAGATTGTGATAGATAGATAGATAGATAGATAGATAGATGGATGGATGGATGGATGGATGGATGGATGGATAGATAGATAGATAGATAGATAGATAGATAGATAGATAGATAGATAGATAGATAGATAGATAGATAGATAGATAGATAGATGATAGATAGATAGATAGATAGATAGATAGATAGATAGATAGATATAGATAGATAGATAGATAGATAGACAGACAGACAGACAGACAGGGTGGGTGGGTGGATAGATGTTAGATGATATAGATATAATAGATTAAAAGATGACAGATAGACAGACGGATGGACGGATGGATGGATGAATAGAGATAGATGATGGATGGATAGATGGATAGATAGACAGATGGACAGACAAGCAGACAGACTGGATGGATGGATGGATGGATGGATAGATAGATAGATAGATAGATAGATAGATAGATAGATAGATAGATAGATAGATAGATATAGACAGACAGACAGGATGGATGGATAGATGTTAGATGATATAGATATAAAAGATTAAAAGATGACAGACAGACAAAGAGACGGATGGACGGATGGATGAATAGAGATAGATGATGGGTGGATGAAGGTAGATCAGATAGATAGATAGATATTTGCCACATTAAGCATAATCACATGGTCATTAAGTGAATCCCATTGCTTGTCGGAAGCCAGCTATGCCATCGTTAAACCAGCCACATGCTTGTTAAGTGAATCGGGTTTTGCTTGCCGGAACGTCACAACAGGGGATGATACCAGCCAAAGGACCCTGCAACCGTCATAAGTGTGAGTCAGTGGCCCAGCATCCGAATGCAAACCGCGTGACCGCGGGGAATGCGGCAACGGTCGTAAGTCTGAAAAACGGTCCTAAGTTCCTTTTCTCCATACTGTTGGAACCTCGAACCGTCACTAAACAAACTGTTGTAAGACGAGGACGGCCTCTAACTCCAAACTCCCAGATTAGAACCCTGGACCCTATCTAACAAAATGAAATTCAACGTAAAAGTAAAGTCCTACACTTAGGCAAGAAAAACCCAAAGGACCCATATAGACTGGGTGAAACCAGGCTCAATAGCAGGAACTGTAAGAGGGATCTTGGAGTCTTAGTGGACAACCAGCTAAATAGGAGCCAGCCGTGTGCAGCAGCTGCCAAAAAAGCCAATGCAATCCTAAGTTGCATTCACAGAGGGATACAATCCAGATCAAGGGAGGCACTAATACCACTCTGTAAAGCCTTAGTAAGGCCACACCTGGAGTACTGCATCCTGTTTTGCTCACCACATTATAAAAAAGATGTTGAGACCCTAGAAAAAGTGCAGAGAAGAGCAACCAGGATGATTTTAGGGGACTGGAGGCTAAAACATATGAAGAACGGTTGCAGGAACTGGGCCTGGCTGGTCTAGGGAAGAGAAGGACCAGGGGAGACAGGAGAGCATCTTCCAATAGTTGAGGGGCTTCCCCAGAGAGGAGGAGGAAGAGGGTCAAGCTATTCTCCAAGGCACCTGAAGGCCAGACAAGGAACAATGGATGGAAACTGAACCAGGAGAGATTCAACCTGGAAATAAGGAGGAATTTTGTGACAGGGAGAACCATCAACCAATGGAACAGAAGTTGCCCTCAGAAGTTGTGGGAGCTTCATCCCTGGAGGCTTTCAAGAAGAGATTGGACTCCCATCTGCCAGAAATAGTGTAGAGTCTTTTGCTTGGGTGGAGGGTTGGACTAGATGACCTACAAGGTCCCTTCCAACTCTGATGATCTATTATCTGTCTTTTCTAAGACCAGGAACAATCCACTAAAAAAAATATTCGGCTGGACGTCCCAGCCCAGCCTGGAAAAAAAAAAAGCAAGAAAAAAAAAATTCTTTTACTCCGATTGGGACTCGCATCCATCACCGCCTGTCCTGGCCTGCAGCTCACGTCCAGTCCGTCTCCCGGACAAACGTCCTTCCAACAAAGGCCCCGTGTCAAGGCCGCATCCTGTTGATGCTCAGCTGTCAGCCGAGGACAAATGCATCCGAGGACGCCAGGAGCTGCTCTTCAAGGATTTCCTGTGGCCTGGAACATCACACCCACCTTGGACCGGCCCCAAGACGCACGCGCGCACACACACACACACACACACACACACACACACACACACACACAGCTGAGCCACAACCGGGCCGCCTTGTCGTGTCTGTCCATCCTCCATTCCCCTGTCATGTCACGGCCAAGAGTCCTTGGAAGTCAGGAAGCACTTGATTTAGAACAAGTGGGGATTTGATTTTTCCCAAGAATTTGGGAGGGTTGCAGAAGACCAAACTGAGGGGGCTGGGAAGATATAAATAGAATAAACCGACTTGGAAGGGACCTCGGAGGTCTTCTAGTCCAACCCCCTGCCTAGGCCACTTCAGACAAAGAGATTAGTTATCCAATCTCTTCTTAAAAACAACCAGTGTTGGAGCATTTACAACAGAGGTCTCCAAACTTGGCCACTTTAAGACTTGTGGACTTCAATTCCCAGAATTCTCCAGCCAGTTATGATAGAGATATGAGAGAGAGAGAGAGAGAGAGAGAGATTATGGCTGGGGAATAATTCTGGGAGTTGAAGTCCACAAGTCTAAAAGTTGACAAGTTTGGGGACCCCTGATTTACAACTTCTGTAGGCAAGTAGTTCCACTGATGAATTGTCCTCACCGCCAAGAAATTCCTCCTTAGTTCCGGGTTGCTTCTAACCTTGATGAGTTTCCATCTGTTGCTTCTTCTCCTGCCTTCAGGGGCTTTGGAGAATAATTTGACCCCCCTCTTCTTTGTGGCAACCCCTCAAATATTGGAAGATGCCATCATGTCTCCCCTGGTTCTCCTTTTCACTAGACTAGACATACCCAGTTCCTGCAACCGTTCATCGTATGTTTCAGCCTCCAGTGCCCTAAATCCTCTTTGTTGCTCTTCTCTGCACTGTTTCCAGAGTCTCCACATCTTTTTGACATCGTGGCAACCAAAACTGATGTGCGGGAATGCACGCACACACCCATGTAAGCTGGGAAGAAAAATAAATGGCAGTCGCTTTCAAACAATCTTGGTAGTCTTCAACTTACAGCCACAAATCAAGCATACAGGTACAGGTGAGGTGAAAACCCCCAGAACTGTAAAAGGGAACAGAAATTGCCTTCTGAAGTGGTGGGAGCTTCATCCCAGGAGGCTTTTAAGAAGAGACTGGGCTGCCTTCGGTCAGAAATGGCGTAGGGTCTGACGCAATCTACATAGACTTCTGTAAAGCCTTTGATTCAGTGGTACACGACAAACTACTCCTAAAAATAAAATCCTATGGTATCTCTGGACAACTGAATAACTGGATAGAAGCATTCCTGGCAAACAGACAACAAATGGTCAAAATTGGGAGCGTCCTATCAAATCCAGTACCTGTCAATAGTGGTGTCCCCCAGGGCAGTGTTCTAGGACCAACTCTCTTCATACTCTACATAAATGACCTCTGTAATCATATTAAGAGCAACTGCATTCTCTTCGCTGATGATGTAAAGCTGTCCAATACCACAGACAATACTGCTACCCTACAAAAAGATCTTGACTATGTATCAGAATGGTCAAACAAATGGCAACTTCAAATCTCAACAAATAAATGCTCTGTCTTACATATTGGCAAAAAAAAAACAGAAAATAAAATACAAGCTGAATAGTCAAGATCTTGTTGATGACCCAAGCTCTGTAAAGGACCTTGGAATACTCACCTCTAATGATCTAAGTGCTAGAGCACACTGCAACTACATAGCCAAAAAGGCATTAAGAGTTGTTAACCTAATCCTACGTAGTTTTTCTCTGGTAATATCACACTACTAACCAGAGCATACAAAACATTTGCTAGACCAATACTCGAATACAGCTCATCAGTCTGGAACCCTCATTACGTATCTGATATTAGCAAATTGAGAAAGTCCAGAAATATTTCACAAGAAGAGTTCTCCACTCCTCTACTCGTTGTAGAATACCTTATGCCACCAGACTTGAAATTCTAGAACTAGAAAACCTTGAATTACGCCGTCTTGGTCTGACTTAAGCATGGTATATAAAATCATACATTGCAATGTCCTACCTGTCAGTGAATACTTCAGCTTCAACCATAACAACACAAGAGCACACAATAGATACAAACTCAAAGTTAACCGCACCAAACTTGATTGCAGGAAATATGACTTCAGCAATAGAGTGGTCAATGTCTGGAATACTCTACCCGACTCTGTAGTTTCTTCCCCAAACCCCAAAAACTTTAACCTTAGACTGTCTACTATTGACCTCACCCCTTCCTAAGAGGTCTGTAGGGGGCGTGCATAAGCGCACCAACGTGCCTACCGTCCCTGTCCTATTGTTTCTTTTATTCTTCTTTTATTTTTCTTATATGTAGATGACCTACAAGATCCCTTCCAACTCTGTTAATCTATTCATGTATGGATCTTGATGGGAGCTTCATCCCTGGAGGCTTTCAAGAAGAGACTGGACTGCCACCTGTCAGAAATGGTGTAGGTAGGGTCTCCCGCTTGGGCGGGAAGGGGGGTTTGGACTAGATGACCTCCAAGGTCCCTTCCAACTCTGTTAAATCGGCAGTCAGTAATGGGGACCTTGGAGTCCAATTTAAATAGGAGCGAAACCGTGTGCGGCACCTGCCAAAAAAAAGCCCATGCAATCCTAAATTGCATTAACAGAGGGATTAAGATCGTGAGAAGTGTGACTACTACTGCTTTATAAATCCTTAGTAAGGACACACTTGGAATATACGGCATACTGTTTTGGTCACCACGATGTAAAAAAGAGGTTGAGACTCTGGAAAGAAGGCAGAGAAGAGCAACAAAGAGGATTAGGGGCCTGGAGGATAAAACATACGAAGAACATTTGCAGGAACTGGGTGTGTCTAGTCTAATGAAAAGAAGGACCAGGGGTGACATGAAAGCACTCTTCCAATATTTGAGGGTCTGCCCCAAAGAATAAGAGGGGGTCAAGTTATTCTCCAATGCCCCTGAAGAGGCAGGAGAAGAAGCAATGGATGGAAACTCATCAAGGAGAGAAGCAACCTGGAATTAAGGAGAAACTTCCTAAAAGTGAGAAAAATAAACCAGTGGAACTGCTTGCCACCAGAAGTTGTGAATGTTCCAACACTGGAAGTGTTTAAGAAGAGATTGGACAACCATTTATCTGAAGTGCTATAGCGTTTCCTGCTTGAGCATGGGGTTGGACTAGACGACCTCCATAGTCCCTTTTGGTATTCTGTTATTGGGGATGTCTAATCTAATGAAAAGAAGGACTAAGGGGGGGGGGGACATGATAGCAGTCTTCCAATATTTGATCACTTGAGACTTTCAAGAAGAGACTGGACTGCCCTCTGTCAGAAACGGTGTAGGGTCAATAAAATACCTATGCAAGAGGAAGTTATTAAGAAAATTATGGACTGTGCCGAAATGAGTAAATTGACATTTGAAATTAGAGAACAAGAAGATAAACAATTTTATATGATATGGGATTTGTTTCATCCATGGTTGGACAAAAAGACATGGCAATGTAATAGACGAGATAATTTTGTAATAGAAGTTTAATAGATTGATATAAAATATAATATAGACATATATAACCGTGGGATGAAATGTATAAAATAAATTTTAAAACAAAATTTGGAATATCTCATATAAAAGGATGGAATAAATAGTTCAGTCATGGATGATTAATAACTGATAAATATATAAGCATATGTTAGTTCGACAATGTGAAAATTGATATAAACTGGGAGTAATGACTACAAAAGGATAGCACAAAAGATCTGTAACCAAATGACACATTGTATGTATATGAAATGGAAGATGGTTTTATGTTTTTATGTTTTGTTTGTATATGTTTGTCTTAAAAAATAAAAACTTTTTATACAAAAAAAGAAAAAAGAAATGGTGCAGGGTCTCCTGCTTGGGCGGTGGGTTGGACTAGATGACCTATGAGGTCCCTTCCAACTCTGATTATCTGTTATCTGAGGGGCTGCCCCAAAGGAGAGGGGGGTCACCTTATTCTCCAAAGCACCAGAAGGCAGGACAAGAAGCAACGGATGGAAACTAACCAAGAAGAGAAGCAACTTGGAATTAAGGAGGGATTTCCTGACAGGGAGGACAATGAACCAGTGGAACTGCTGGCCACCAGAAGTTGTGGGTACTCCATCACTGGAGGTTTTTAAGGAAAGATTGGACAGCCTTTTTGTCCTCCTCCAACGGGACTAGAACTCACTGTCTCCTGGTTTCTGGACCAAGGACCTGTGTGGTGGGTGCCGGATTCTGTGCCTGCTGGCTGGGGGGGGTCCTGGGAGTTGTAGTCCACCCATCCTCGGATGCGCCCAGTTGAGAAACAAGCGTTTTTACAGTTTGCTCTCGAGAAATTTTTCCTTTCCTCCCTTCCAGCTTTTTCTATGCCTTGGCATCAGTTCAAAGCGAATCCAGCGACTCGTTGACAGCCTCTTCCGTAGGCCGCAGCGAGCACGCACACCCACACACCCACACACGTTCGCACAACACCCGCTCCCGAGAGGAGAACAAGGCCATCTGTCGACGGGGGGATGAGGGGGACTTGAAAAGGCATCGAAGGAGACACACACACACACCCCGCCGAAAACGCCTCCGTTGTCCCATGGAGATGCCCTCCACGCCAGGGGTGGGATTCAAATAATTGAACCACCACCGGTTCTCTGACCTAATGACCGTCTGGGTGGCTGTAGCCATGCCTCTGGGCATGGCCAGAGGGGGTGACAGACAGCCCTCGGCCTCTTGCACCGCCTCTGGGAGCAAAAACGGGTCATGTGCCGTAACTCCCTGCACCCCGTTTTGGGCCTAGTAGGCTTTTCTGAAGCCTCGTGGGAGCAAAAACGGGTCAAGGGTTCCTCCTGGAAGAGACGGGGCAGGGAGGGACAGGGCTATCCAGCAATTTGACGACCGGTTTGGCCGAACTGATGCAAACCGGTCGAATCCTACCACTGCCTTAGAATCCACGTGGCCAGGAGGGGTTGACAGGCAGCACTCAACGGGAGCAAAAACGGTCTGCGGGGTGTGTGCGCCATAACTCCCTGTACCCTGTTTTGGGCCTAGTAGGCCTCCCCGCAGCCTCCTGGGAGCAAAAACAGGCTGCAGGTGTCATGCTGCACCCCCTGTGCCCCATTTTGGGCTTAGTAGGCCTCCATGCAGCCTTCTGGGAGCAAAATTGGGCTGTGGGGGGGAGACTCCTAGAAGGGGCCGAGCCAGCCAGCAATTTGACAACCGGTTCGGGTGAACCAGTGCAAACCAGTGGAATTCCACCTTTGCCTTAGAATCAACACGTATTCCACATCCAGAACAAGCTCCCCTATAAAACTATAAGGCAGTGCACCCCGTTTCTCTGCTGTTGCCCCTAAAGGCAAACCTCTTTCGCTTTTGGGAATCGGTAAATATTTCTCCTTTCCTCTGGATTTCAGTCCGATTTATACATTTTTGCACAACCCCGGCTCGAGTTGGAACCCCAGTTTGTTCTTCTGACAGCTCCTTCCAACCAAACCCCTTCATCTGGTGAGACTGAAGTCGCTGGTCAGCAAAGGGGGCCTTTCGATGCCATCTAGCCGGGATGACAACGAAGAAGTCGCTGGTCAGCAAAGGGGGCCTTTCGATGCCATCTAGCCGGGATGACAACGAAGAACCTCCCCTGCGTGATGATAAGCGATTCCCCAGATGGGGCTCCGAGCAGAGCCGTCCTCGTCCCTCCGAGTGGCGGAAATCCATGCGCTCCCCATGGCTACGTCAGGGGTGGGAGGGAGGCTGGCCTGCTCCAAAGGCCATTGTTTTCCAGGTGGACGATCCCCAGGAGACCTCCCACATCAAAAGGCCCACGTCACCAGAAGCAGAATAATTTGTTTTCCTTCGCTACCAGGGGCTGGCACGCAACCCGAGTTCCTTTCCAAGACTCTCGCCCAGGCTTGCCAACACAATCCCCCCCCCCCCGGGACCTCTGCCCCTCTGCCAGCCCTACGGAGTTGTCCAGGGCTGGAAAGGAGAAGAGGAGAAGATAAGACAAGCCCAGCCAGGTAGACCAGGCTGAGAAACCAAAGCTGGGTAGGTCTCCTGGAGCAAAATAACAGAATAGCAGAGTTGGAAGGGACCCTGGAGGTCTTCTAGTCCAACCCCCCGGTCAAGCAGAAGACCCCACACCATTTCAGACAGTCTTTCCTTAAAACCCTCCAATGATGGAGCATCCGCAATGTCTAGTGGCAAGCAGTTCCACTGGTTAATTGTTCTCATGGTTAGGAAATTTCTCCTTAATTCCAGGTTGCTTCTACTCCTTGATGAGTTTCTACCCATTGCTTCTTGTCCTGCCTTCGGGTGCTTTGGAAAATAAGTTGACCCCCCCACCCCTTCCTTCCTTCCTTCCTTCCTTTCTTCCCTCCCTCCCTCCCTCCCTCCCTTTCACTCTCCCACCTTCCTTCCCTTCTTCCTTCCTCTTTCAATCTTCCTCCCTCCCTTCCTCCCTCCCTCTTTCAGTCTCCCACCTTCTTTCCCTTCCCTTCCTTCCTTTCAATCTTCCTCCCTTCTCTTCCTTCCTCTCCCTTACTTTTTCAATCTTCCTTCTCCCTCCTTCACTTCTTTCCCACCGTCCTCCTCCCCTCCCCTCCATCCCTTCATTCCTTCCCACTTTCTCCTCTTTCCTCCCGCTCCCTTTCCTTCCTTCCTCTTTCAATCTTCCTTCCTTCTTTCTCCTTCCTTCCTTCCTTCCTTCTCACCCTCCTCCTCCCCTTTCCTCCATCCTTCATTCCTTCCCACTTTTCCCTCCCTCCTCCCTCCCTTCTTCTTTCTTCCTCTTTCAGTCTTCCTTCCTTCTCCTTCCTTCCCCCTCTCCCTCTTTAAATCTCCCTCCTTCCCCTCCCTTGCTTCTTTCCTCTTCCAATCTTCCTTCCTTCCTCCCCCTTTCTTTCTTTCTTTCTTTCTTTCTTTCTTTCTTTCTTTCTTTCTTTCTTTCTTTCTTTCTTTCTTTCTTTCTTTCTTTCTTCTTCCTTCCTTCCTTCCTTCCTTCCTTCCTTCCTTCTTTCCTCCTTTCTTCCATTTTCTTTATTCCTTCCATTTTCTTCCTCCCTTTCCTCCTTTCTTTTTCTCTTTCTCTTTCTTTCTTTCTTTCTTTCTTTCTTTCTTTCTTTCTTTCTTTCTTTCTTTCTTTCTTTCTTTCTTTCTTTCTTTCTTTCTTTCTTTCTTCCTTCCTTCCTTCCTTCCTTCCTTCCTTCCTTCTTTCCTTTCTAAATTTGCTTTTCATGGAAAGAGGGAGAGGCCTCCCCTTGAATCTGCAGTCGGCTTTTAAAATTCTACTACAGGTGGGGCTTGTTATTTTACTACTCTATTGTTTATTGTCTTCAGGCTGCACATTTTCAGCAGCTGTTCTTTCTTTAATATGTTAAATCGTGACTGTTTTTTAAAAAAAAGTTTGTTTTGCTGGAGAAATGTTTTGGGAAGAGCAGCACGGATAATGTTAAAGTAACATGAATTCCAAGCACCAGTGAAGAATTCCCCCAACCCTATTATTCACAGCCTGTGCTAAACACGCTGGGCAGGTACAGGTAGTCCTTGACTTACGACAATTGAGCTCAAAGGTTCTGTTGCTAAGTTCTGTTTGTTAAGTGAGTTTTGTCCTGTTATATCACTTTTCTTGCCCCATGCGCACGTGATCAAAATTCAGAAGCTAAGCCACTGGCTCATATTTATGGCAGGTTCAAGCAACAGATCCTATGTACCATTCCAGACAAAGGGCTGTCCAGTCTCTTCTTTAAAACCTCCATTGACGGAGCACCCACAACTTCTGGTGGCAAGCAGTCCCACTGGCTCATTGTCCTCACTCTTAGGAAGTTTCTCCTTAGTTCCACGTTGCTTCTCTCCTTGGTTAGTGTCCATATGTTGCTTCTTGTCCTGCCTTCAGCTGCTTCGGAGAATAGCTTGACTGCCTCTTCTTTGGGGCAGCCCCTCAATACTAGAACTCAGATAATCAGAGTTGAAAGGGACCTTGTAGGCCATCTAGTCCAACCCCCTGCCCAAGTGGGAGACAAATGGTAGTCCACTCTCTTCTTGAAGGTCACAAGTGATGGTGCTCCCACAACTTCTGAAGGCAACTTCTGTTCCATCGGTGGATTGTTCTCCCTGTCAGAAAGTTTCTCCTTATTTCCAGGTTGAATCTCTCCTTGATCAGTTTCCATCCATGATTCCTTATCTGGACTTTGGGTGCTTTGGAGAATAGCTTGACCTCCTCCTCCTCCCTGTGGCAGCCCCTCAACTATTGGAAGATGGTCTCCTGTCTCCCCTGGTCCTTCTCTTCACTAGACCAGCCAGGCCCAGTTCCTGCAACCGTTCGTCGTATGTTTTAGTCTCCAGTCCCCTAAAATTATCTTGGTTGCTCTTCTCTGCACTCTTTCTAGAGTCTCAACATCTTTTTTATAGTGTGGTGACCAAAACTGGATGCAATACTCTAGGTGTGGCCTTACTAAGGCTTTATAGAGTGGTGTTAGTACCTCCCTTGATCTTGATTATATCCCTCTGTTAATACAACTTAGGATTGCATCAGAAGATGCTATCATGTCACATCTAGTCCTTCTTTTCATTAAACTACCCAATTCCTGCAACCATTCTTCATGTATTCATACAACCAAGGATTGTATTTGCTTTTTTGGCTGCTGCTGCACACGGCTAGCTCATCTTTAAGTAATCGTCCACCAGTACTCCAAAATCCCTCTCACAGTTAGCCAGGTTTCGCCTAATTTGTACCTTTGGTTTTTTTTTCTGCCCAGGTGTAAAACTTTGCTTTTCTTCACCTTCAATTTCACGTGGTTGGATAGGGCATCATTGTTCATGTTTTGGCTTCAGTCCCCATATCGTCTTAAATTGCTCTTCGCTGCCTTCTCTCTTTCCCACCAATGTTCAGTAAAGCCAAATCTGGATGGGTTCCACACACTACGTGGTGTAGCCAAATTTTAGCACAGCACCTCCCGCCTACCTAGCATGTCATTTGTTTATGGCCCAGGGTATGACAGGTTGCGAGAAAATCGGCTTGACTAAACCCCAGTTTGAAATAGAAGTAAAAAAGAAAAGCACGTTTTTGCCAACTCAATATCCCCTCCGGTTTTGGTTATGTTCTGCGTGAATTGGCATTCAGAGCCCGTCTCTTGATTTTCAACACGGTGTAAAACTTGTAGTAAGCCTAGATATTGACAAGTAGCTGTTGGTGTTATTTCCAAGATCCTAGAAATCGTCGTTTTAAATCCTTGGTAAGAAAAACCAATGGGAAGTTCAGCAGTCAGGTTGAAGATTAATAAATGCTCCTTCTAAGTCAGGATCACAAAGCCAGTTTGGTCTAGAGGTCAAATTGCTGGGCTAAAAAACCAGGAGGTGATGAGTTCCAGTCCTGCTTTAGTCACAAACGCCAGTTTGGGTGATTTTGAGCCAATCACCAGGAGGTTGTGAGTTCTAGTCCTGCTTTAATTACAAAAGCCAGCTGGGTGACTGTGGGCCAATCACTAGGAGACTGTGAGTTCTAGTCCCAGCTTATGCATTAAACCCCACTAAGTGTTTTTGGGCCAATCAACCAAAATTCACTTATATCAACCGTCTCGCTTAACGGTGGAAATGCCAGTCTCGATTTTGGTCGTAAGTAGAGGACGCCCTACTTACAGAGCATGCCGGCAGAAGAAAGAGACCTGTGTGATTGGGCAGGGGGGTGGATTAGATGACCTATAAGGTCCCTTCCACCTCTGATTATCTGTTATCTGATTGTGACCAAGGGAGGGTTAGGATAAAATCGAACGACGTTCACACTCGAAGGGGCGGAAGGGAGTCGCGGAATCGGCACCCGGAAGAGCCAAAAAAGGCGGCTCGCTTTGTGAAGGAAGAGCCCGACGTCACAAAGTGTGAGTCCGTGTCCTCGTTACGACACGCACGAAAGGGAAGGCTCTCCCAGACGGGCGACAGTCTGCCTGTCACACTCATGCAAAGCGCCAATTAATGGGAGACTAAACGGTCGCAAGTCGAGAACATCCAGTAGAAATCATCTTCCTGCTTGAGCCCCTGGGGTTAGACTAGAAGACCTCTGGGGGATCCCTCCCACCTCTTGATATTCTATAATTTTTGCAATTCTGTAAGGAAGCTTCCCTGCCTCTGTGGAGAAGAAGAGCTACGCAGGTGAGGTTTGTCCATCAAAGTAGGGGAACTGGGTTTTATGTTTTTTTATTTTATTTCTTTGCCTGCGTGCCAAACAGACTGTCAGAAAATAAATGATTAATGACAGTAACAAGAGCAAGAAATAGGAATTTCTATTTTCTTACGACGGGGCGACAGCCTCGTATCACAGTTGTGCAAACGCCGATAATGGGAGACCCAAATAAGAAGCGTTGGGGAAAACGGTGCGATGTTGTGCATGAATGCAACGGCGCACGAAAAAAAAAACGCCTTGGGTTCGGTGGCATGAATGAACGGCTGTGAATGAGATGAGCGCCCAGAAGAGGAAACCATGATTGGGCCATTCAGAGGATCCCCCAAATGAATGAAAACAGGATTATTTGGGGAATATCAGCCCGGAAGAAGAAGAAGAAGAAGGATGTATTTTTCCTGTCTTGCTTTCTTTCTTTCAAAGGCCCAATTTAGGCCCGTCTATTCATATCTACAGATGGCGAAGGAATGAATGCGCAATTGCAAAAGCCCGACTGAATTGTAAAACGGAGAGAAGAGGTGCGTGCGAAGAGATTCTGAATGCAGCACAAATGATAATGTATGGATTTATTTATTTTGGGGAGGATAGGATCGGGTAGATGGCGGCGGTTAAAAAAGCGAAAAGGGGAAAAAAACGAAAGAGGAAAAATATTTTTTTAAAAAAATTGTGGGAAGACGAAATGAAGGAAATTAAAAAGTGACCGAAAACAGGGACAAGGTCTGTTTTATCGGAGGATAGGTGGGTTTCGTTGCATGTCGAGCTGCACCCAGAATGAACGTCTAGTGAGAACAGTAACAATAATGACAGGCACCTTGCGGTGCAATCCCAAAACCTTGAACCCCGCGGGCATTGACAAAACTCCCTTGAACCCCGCGGGCATTGACAAAACTCCCCATTGGTCAATCTCAAAAGGCAGCTTGGAATAGCTTACATCCTGCCCTGAGACTTCTAAAACCATCGGCTTCTCTCCTAGGTGGTTGGGAAGGACTTTGATGGGGGGATAAAAATGCCAAACTGACAGGCCGCAAAAATAATTTGGGACCTGAGAATTCAGATTTGACAGGCACCTGCCACGCAACACCCCAGATTGAACACTTGTCAATAAAAAGGACAAAAACACGATCTGGATAGTGGATGTGACAGTACCTGGAGAGGAGGAGGAGGAGGAGGAGGAGGAGGAGGAGGAGGAGGAGGAGGAG
>NC_142013.1:1308581-1316081 GCF_049901735.1 Notechis scutatus | reverse complement strand
CTCCTCCTCCTCCTCCTCCTCCTCCTCCTCCTCCTCCTCCTCCTCCTCCTCCTCCTCCTCCTCTTCGCCACAGATGCCCCTGGAGAGATAGTCTCTGAGGGTCCACAACGATTTGATGGCACATGATCTACCGATCCAGGAGGACAAACCAGGAACAGCATCTCCCTTCTTGAAGGATTAAAAAAAACAGAAGGGGGTTAAAATACGCAAGTGGCTACTTCAAGATGTCCTCGTTTCCTTGGGGAGCTGGCTCATCTAGTCCATGGTCCTCCGGAGTCAACCCTCCCCCCCAAAAGCATTTCCTTGCTGATAACTTAAAAATAACCCTAAATGTGGGGCTGGCTTCCAAGTGGTCCCTCCGTGGAAATCAAGACTTGAAGATGCCCAGCCGGTAGATGTTCTCCTTAATGGATTCTTCCTTGGCATAAAAAGGGGAAAAATCTGGACTCCCTTCGGTTTCTGCCAAGCGTGGTGCAAAAAGCCACAATCCCAGCTGCATCAAGCTAGTCTTGTACGATGGTCCTGTTTGGGGGTATTCGGCTTTAATGCCCCCCAGGAGAGAAAAGTGGATGAAAAATGGACAGAAGTCTCACGTCCCATTTTTTCCGTGACGTTCTCACTTTGAACGGCCGCTAAATGAACTGTTGTTCACTTAGTGGAGACTGACTCCAGAAGTTGCCTACAGAAGTTGTAAATCAGGGTCCCCAAACTTGTCAACTTTTAGACTTGTGGACTTCAACTCCCAGATTCCCAGCTACAATTCTCTCTCTCTCTCTCTCTCTCTCTCTCTCTCTCTCTCTCCCTCCCTCCCCTCCCTCCCCCTCTCTCTTTTGCATTTTAACTTTGGGGAAACAAAATTTAAAACATTATTTCTTCTTGGAAAGTTACAAAAAGAAAAGAAAGAAAACACCCAAGCCAGCCAGGTTTCTTCCTGCTTTCCTGCCCTCGCTTGGGGCATCCCGGGCGACTCCCGATGGGTCAGGAAACAGCGGCCAGGGGAAGGTCCAGAGGTCAGGATGCAGAGCCCATCGAGCAGGGCTGGGTGGCTTTTCGACACTTCCTCCGACCGGCAGATGGGTCGTAAGGAAATGTACCAAGAAGCCGGGGGGGGGGAATGTGATTTTACGCACAGTCTCCTTTGCCAAGGAGGCCGGGACAGGCAGGGCCTGAGGAGGGAACGGCGCATTTCCCCAGGCGAAGGGTCACTCTCCACCCACCCGCTAGGAGAATAGCAGGAAAATGTGACCTGGCTCGCTTGCCTGGATCTGTTCATGCCCGAGGAGAATTTTTTAGGCGAGCTGCTCCAAAGTTCAACACTAGCACGTTCAACGTTGGACAGATTCAGTAGGATTCTTGACGGATGTCTCTTTTTTTTTTTATGTGCACTGAGAGCCTTCGCAGCCTTTGCGCCAAGTGTGTGTGTCCAATCACACTTGGCCAATAAAGAATTCTATTCTCTCCTATCCTCTCCTATTCTTTGCATAGAGAATTCTATTCCATTCCATATTTTCTTTTCTTTTCTATTCTATTCTATTCCTATTCCTATTCCTATCCTATTTTATTCCTATTCTGTTCTGTTCTATTTTCTATTCTATTCTATTTTATTCTATTCTTCTCTCTTCTTCTCTTCTTATTCCTATATTCTACTCTATTCTATTCTATTCTACTCTATTCTCCTCTGTCTATTCTATTCTAATTTCTATTCTATTCTCTCCTATTCTCTTCTATTGTCTCCTATTTTCTTCTCTTCTCTCTTCTCTTCTTATTCCTATAATCTACTCTATTCTCTTCTCTTCTACTGTCTCTTCTCTATTCTATTCTATTCTATTCTATTATCTCTTCTCTTCTCCTCTCCTCTGTCTATTCTATTCTATTCTATTCTATTCTATTCTATTCTATTCTATTCTATTCTATTCTATTCTATTCTATTCTATTCTATTCTATTCTTCTCTGTCTATTCCTATTCCTATTCCTATTCCTATTCCTATTCCTATTCCTATTCCTATTCCTATTCTATTCCATTCCATTCCATTCCATTCCATGTCTAGTCTAGAGAAAAGAAGGACTGGGGGGAACATGATAGCATTATTGCAGGATTTGAGGGGCTGCCAGGAAAAAGAGGAAGGGGTCAATCTATTCTCCAAAGCCCCTGAAGGCAGGACAATCAAGCAATGGATGGAAACTGATCAAGGAGAGAAGCAACTTGGAACTAAGGAGGAATTTCCTGACAGTCAGAACAATTAATCAGTGGAACAGAAGTTGCCTCCAGAAGGTGTGGCGGCTCCATCACTGGAGGCTTTTAAGAAGAAATTAGACAACCCTTTGTTTGACATGCTAAATGCTCGAGCAAGGGGTGGGACTAGAACAGGGGTCACCCACCTTTTGGACCTCAGGGACCACCAAACTCCTAATTTTAAATCCCGCGGATCAGAGACCCTGGGAAAATTCCCCAAAAAGTCTGCAGGGAAATCCCCCACCCTGTTTTCCTACCGATTGATTGATCTTTATTTGGGATCGCAGGATAACGTCTCCAGCTCCGTTCTCAGGGAGAGAGAGAGAGAGAGAGAGAGAGAGAGAGAGAGAGAGAGAGAGAGAGAGACTTTTGGCTTCATGCAGGAAAACAGCAGAAGCAGCAGAAGTCTTTCTTTCTCTCCCCAAACTCCACCAGAAATGAGTCTTTGCCGGCGCAGCCTCTTGGAGCAGGAGGCCTTGCAGGGTCCCAAAGACTCATTTCTGGCGGAGTTTGGGGGAGAGAAAGAAAGACTTTGGCTGCTTTCCTTGTGCAGCGAGAAGCAGAAGAAGGAAGAAGCGGAGAGAAGCAGCCCAGTGGCCAGGCCAGGTGTGTGGGGTGAGTGGGGCAAGTTCCCCCCCTCCGTCCTTTCCCCCCTCCCCTCACTACCCCGTGTTGTTCGCAATGCAAGCGACGCAAGCCCTGTGTTCCCGCGCAGCCTGGATTAATTGCTTTGGAGGGGGGGGACATTTCTCTGCGGACCACCAAAATTTTCTTGCGGACCACCGGTGGGCTGTGGCCCACCAGTTGGCGACCCACTGGACTAGAAAGCCTTTAAGATCCCTTCCAATTGTGCGATTCAGGTTTTTTTCTATGATAACATCTGAGAATCTTGGATCTGTCTAGTTTAATGAAAAGAAGGAACGAGGAGTGACATGGTAGCATCCTTCCAATATTTGAGGGGCTGCCCTAAGGAAGAGGAGGGGTCATTCTACTCTCCAAAGCCCCTGAAGAGGCAGGAGAAGAAGCAACAGATGGAAACTAATCAAGGAGTAGAAGCAACCCGGAACTAAGGCGGAATTTCCTGACAGGGAGGACAATGAACCAGTGGAACTGCTTGCTACCAGAAGTTGTGGCTGCTCCATCACTGGAGGTTTTCAAGAAGAGATTGGGGACAGTCCCATGTCCAGCATGGTAGAGGGTCTCCTGCCTGAGCAGGGGGTTGGACTAGAGGACCTCCAAGGCCCCTTCCAGCTCTGTTCTGATTGATTGACGGATTGGCATCGTGCATCCCACCCATTCCCTGCGTCTTCCTGTCTCCAGCCAGGCTGGTTCGGTTGTGCCAAATCGGCCAGGATACAGAGTCAGGTGCTAATCAGTGAATTGCCTGGCAAGCAGTTGTATACTCTTCCCGAGGGAATTTTTTTTTTTTTCATGGGAGGATAATTATTGGGTGGGCGGATGCATGTCCCTCTCGATGTATGTTTCTCTGTGTGTGTGTGTGTGCGCGCATGCATAGGAAGGAAAAGAAAGAGGAGTGCAAAAACCCTGGGGCACAGGGTTGAATGGATTTCAGGTTTGAAAAGCAAGTACTGGAGGATAGAAATGGCATGTAAATGGTGAAAGAAAGAAATGAAGGGAGGAAGGAAAGAAGAGAGAGAGAGAGAGAAAAGGAAGAAGAGGAGGAGGAAGGAAAAGAGAAAGAGAGAGAAAGGAAGAGGAGGAGGAAGGAAGGAAAAGAAAGAGAGAGGAGGAAGAGGAGGAGGAGAAGGAAAAGAGAGGGAGAGAAAAGGAAGAAAAGGAGGAGGAGGAAGGAAAAGAAAGAGAGAGAGAGAGAAAGGAAGAAAAGGAGGAGGAAGGAAAAGAGAAAGAGAGAGAAAAGAAGAAGGGGAGGAGGAGGAAGGAAGGAAAAGTGAGAGAGAGAGAAAGGAAGAAGAAGAGGAGAAGGAAAAGAGAGAGAAAAGGAAGAAAAGGAGGAGGAGGAAGGAAAAGAAAGAGAGAGAGAGAGAAAAGGAAGAAAAGGAGGAGGAAGGAAAAGAGAAAGAGAGAGAAAGGAAGAAGGGGAGGAGGAGAAAGGAAGGAAAAGTGAGAGAGAGAGAAAGAAAGAAGAAGAGGAGAAGGAAAAGAGAGAGAAAAGGAAGAAAAGGAGGAGGAGGAAGGAAAAGAAAGAGAGAGAGAGAAAAAGGAAGAAAAGGAGGAGAAAGGAAAAGAGAAAGAGAGAGAAAGGAAGAAGGGAGGAGGAGAAAGGAAGGAAAAGTGAGAGAGAGAAAGGAAGAAAAGGAGGAGGAGGAAGGAAAAGAAAGAGAGAGAGAGAGAGAAAAGGAAGAAAAGGAGGAGGAGGAAGGAAAAGAAAGAGAGAGAGAGAGAGAAGTAAGAAAAGGAGGAGGAAGGAAAAGAGAAAGAGAGAGAAAGGAAGAAGAGGAGGAGGAGGAAAGAAAAGAGAAAGAAAAGAAAATGAGAGAGAAAGAAAAGGAAGAAGAGGAGGAGGGAGGAAAAGAAAGAAAGAAAAGAAAAAAAGAGAGAGAAGAAACTAAGTTTTGGAATATATAAATGATATACTGTATAAATTTGAATGAATGAAAGAACGAATGACTCTTCTAGGGGAAAGTCTAGCTAAAAGGCTTCTAGAGGTCTTCTAGTCCAACCCCCTGCTCGAACTGGAGACCCTACACCATTTCAGGTCAATGGTTAGCCAACATCTTCTTAAAACCCTCCAGTGATGGAGCAGCCACAACTTCTGGTGGCAAGCAGTTCCACTGGTTAATTGTCCTTCCCTGTCAGGAAACCTCTCCTTGATTCCATCTGTCGCTTCTTGCTCTGCCTTCAGGGGCTTTGGAAAAGAAGTTGGGACGCCCCCCCCCCCCTCTTCTTTGGGGCAGCCCCTCAAATATTGGAAGGCTGCCATCCTGTCCTCTCGGCCCTTTTCAGCCCCACAGCTGCTGCGTGCAGAAAAGGGGGAGGGGAGATTTAAAATATCCGAGGCTCCCCCCCGGGGTGGTGTCCGATGTCCGAGAGGCGCCTCTCCCTGTTGGGCTTCCTGCCAGACAGGTGGAGGTGTCCCACCTCCATGGCGAAAGTCACACAACCTCCCGTGAAATAGCAAAGCATCTTAGGAGAATCTGACAGGTCGGTGTGTGTGTGTGTCTCCCCCTCCAAAGGAAGCACATTGTATTTTATTTATTTTATTTGGTTTGTCAATTGCTTACAAGATAATAGGTAGAAGTAAAAACATAGTTATGAATACATGAAATGGGTACATATAAGAAAAATAAAAAGAAACAATAGGACAAGGACGGGAGGCACGATTGGTGCGCTTATGCACGCCCCCTACAGACCTCTGAGGAAAGGGGTGAGGTCAATAGTAGACATTCTAAGGTTAAAGTTTTTGGGGTTTGGGGAAGAAACTACAGAGTCGGGTAGAGTATTCCAGACGTCGACCACTCTATTGCTGAAGTCGTATTTCCTGCAATCAAGTTTGGTGCGGTTAACTTTGAGTTTGTATCTATTGTGTGCTCTTGTGTTGTTATGGTTGAAGATGAAGTATTCATTGACAGGTAGGACATTGCAATGTATGATTTTATATACCATGCTTAAGTCAGACCGAAGACGGCGTAGTTCAAGGTTTTCTAGTTCTAGAATTTCAAGTCTGGTGGCATAAGGTATTCTGCAACGAGTAGAGGAGTGGAGAACTCTTCTTGTGAAATATTTCTGGACTTTCTCAACTGGGTTAATATCACATCCTTGTGAGGAATGTGCGGTGTGGGAAAAGCGTTGCTTTTCTTGTGGGTCTGCCCTTGTGGGAGGAAGTGGTGGGGTGGGCACTCCAGGTTCTCAAGAAGAGACGGGAGGGCCATTGGTCTGAAACGGTATTAGGGTCTTCCTGCCTTGAGCAGGGGGTTGGACTAGATGACCTCCCGAGGCGCCTTCCAGCTCTGTGATTCTGTTAATGGCCAAGCCATTAAGTCAAAAGAGGGCTCAGCCTGGAATCAGGACACGTAGTCCTCAACTTATGATGGCAACCGAGACCAACCTTTCTATTGCTTGTTACGTGAGCCCCTGTTACAACCCCTCTGGCCACCGTTGTTCAGTGAATCGCGGCGGTTGTTAAATTGCGGTAGTAACATGGTTGTTGAGTCAGAATCAGAATAGAGCCGGAAGGGACCTTGGAGGTCTTCTAGTCCAGCCCTCTACTTAAGCAGTATAACCTATTACCATCTCAGACAAATGGTTATCCAATCTCTTCTTAAAAACCTCCAGCAACTTTCTTGTGGCAAGCAGTTCCACTGGTTAATTGTCCTCACTGTGAGGAAATTCCTCCTTAATTCCAAGTTGCTTCTACTCCTTAGTTAGTTTCCACCCGTTGCTTCTTGTCCTGCCTCTTCAGGGGCTTTGGAGAATAGCTTCACCCACCCCTCTTCTTTGGGGCAGCCCCTCAAATATTGGAAGGCTGCTATCCTGTCCCCCCTGTTCCTTCGTTTCACTAGACGTATCCAATTCCTGCAACTGTTCTTCATATGTTTTCCCCTCCTGTCTTTTAATCCTCTTTCTTGTTCTTCCTTATGATTCTTGTTGTACCTGATGATTCCCAACTCTTGGCATCCGTCTCTTTTCTCTTATGGGCACTGAGAGCATTTGCACCAAGACAAATTCCTTGTGTGTCCAATCACACTTGGCCAATAAAGAATTCTATTCTATTCTATTTGTATTCTATTCTATTCTATTCTATTCCTGTATTATCCTATATTCTATTCTATTCTACTCAAATCTGTTCTATTCTATTCTATTCTATTCTATTCTACTCTACTCTACTCTACTCTACTCTATTCTTTCCTTATTCTATTCTATTCTACTCTACTCTACTCTACTCTACTCTACTCTACTCTACTCTACTCAACTCTATTCTATTCTATTCTATTCTATTCTATTCTATTCTATTCTATTCTATTCTATTCTATTCTATTCCATTCCATTCCATTCCATTCCATTCCATTCCATTCCATTCCATTCCATTCCATTCTATTCTATTCTATTCTACTCTACTCTACTCTACTCTACTCTATTCTTTCCTTATTCTATTCTATTCTATTCTATTCTATTCTATTCTATTCTATTCTATTCTATTCTATTCTACTCTACTCTACTCTACTCTACTCTATTCTTTCCTTATTCTATTCTATTCTACTCTACTCTACTCTACTCTACTCTACTCTGTTCTATTCTATTCTATTCTATTCTATTCTATTCTACTCTACTCTACTCTACTCTATTCT